>NW_010242691.1:0-21057 GCF_000690775.1 Eurypyga helias | reverse complement strand
CTCCAGGCTGAACAAGCTCAATTCCTTCAGCCTTACCACATTGGGAGAGCAGTATGTGAGGCACAGAAAACCTCAAAATCTCGACGCCAGAACGAAAGGTCCAAGGCCAGTGTGGGGGAGAGGGTTTGTCACTCCTGGCAGCCAGGGGTGCATGTTCACAGCCCGCTCCTGGCCACGCCACCTGCCCCTATCCCAGGGGGTGACCAGGGCCCTCTCTGCCTCCCCTGGGCTCTGGAGAATCAGGGTCATTATTTTTTTCCAGCTCTAAAATATTTCCCTTTTTGAAACAAAAGATTGGAATTAGACACAACATCCAGTACCACTCAGGCAAAAGGAAAAAACCCAAACCAAACCAAAAAATGGTATTTTGTCTTGGAAGTGTTCACAGATTAATTAACATATAGTTTAAAAAATAGACATAGTTAGAAGCACATTAATCTTGAGAAAGCTCGGCTGAGTTAGTGGCAGTTCATGTTATTGTGAAATCCACAGTAACAGGTTAAAAAAAAGATACCGTTAAATAGATATATAGGTACACACAAGAGGCCTGTAATTCTACATCAGATTGTCGGAAATCCTATTCAGTCGTATGATCCTCACTCTTCTGGTTTGTGCTCTCGCCAGAAACCCTCAGTGGAATTATGGCCATAATACAGTCTGCAGTTAGCTGTCTCCAGTTACAACGCAGAAGTAATACAGAAAAATTGGATTCATAATAAAATTTGGAACTGATGAAGGGAGTGTTGTTGCTCTGAATGCTGAGTTGTGCTGCCTGCGATCGCAGTTCTTTTTAAGAATCCACGGTAACGTTAACTGTGCTTGACAGAACAGACTGAGCATTTTAGGCAATGGAAACGTCCTGCAATATTACTGGCAGCTACTTTTTTTTTTTTTTCATTATAATTCTTAATAAACATGCATTTTTAGTTTCTACATTTTGTAGCTTCATTAAGGCAGATTTTCCAAGGAATGCTAACAAGGACTATTTATAAGCACTGTAAGCATTACAATTTTAAAAGCATATAAACATTAAAAATCAGAAAGCATGCACTCCAGGTAATAACATCATCCAGGGTTTTCTTATTAACTATTCATACTTAATTTGATTTTTCTGTATAGGATTTACTGGTTATATTGAATTAATGTATGCACTGATAATTTTACTATTTAACGTCTAATTGACCATGAGGAAAGAAATATCTGAAGACATGAAAAAATAGTAATTCATTAAGTATCTGTCATTGCGATTTATAATGGGATGAAAAGCTTAGTAGGAGGATAAATCATTATGGAGAATATTAATGTGTGTCACTATCGGGCAAGGACATTTTTGCATGTGTTATATCCCCTGTGTGTACGCAGGTAAGTGTATGGGAGAAAACTCTGTAAACTTGGCTCCCTGGTGTCCCTCCTCCAACATGGGAGGAAGGTTTGCTCTGGCTGGGTGGCTGGCTGAGACCCCCCCATAGCCAAGGTTCCTGCCCAGGCAGCTGAGCTGCCGTTTGGCTTGACTTCAAACACAGCTCTGGCTATGCCGCCTTCTCCTCTCTCTTGGCAAAGGGATGCAACCCCATTGCAAATCAAGGCAAAAAGGGGAGGCAAAATTAGTGTCAAAAGCAGGCTGAATCGAGGCTAAATTAGGCTCTCTGTCCTTTTGGGTTTGAGAAAAGGTATCAGCACTGGTTTGGAGTAAACATTTCCTGATGCTGATGGCATTGATTATAATGCACTTAAACATTTTAATTTGGTGGAAGAGAAAATGTTCTCTGTAGTGTCAAGGACAGGACTGGAAACAGAGGAGAGATCTGTTTTCATAGAAGCATGATTTTAGAAGGTGTGTCTCGTGATGACAACAGAAAAGTGGGAGACTGAGCTACTGGGGGTTGCTGTCCCCTCCGCTAGAGCACCTTGAGGGAATCCCCTGCATCGTAAGCCATCTATGTGCAAAGATTTAACCAGCTGCTTATCTGGATTTTGCAGATCCAAGGTATGCCCTATGGGAACTGTTTACTTCTCAGTGATGGTCCTGGCAATAACAGCACTGGAATCCCTTTCTTTTACGTGACGCCGAAGGATAACACTGTGGCAGATCTCCTGAAGAATCCTGTAGCTTCTCTGACCCTGCCAGAGGCAGATGGAAATTTCTGCAGGTAACAAGAGTTTTATCTGCCTAATACCACCTTCAGTGAGAACAGTGCTCAGAACAAAATGCTGGGTCCCCACCTTCAGTATCCCACATTTATTTTTGGCTCTCGCCATCAGCTACAAGCTCCTCCTTAGCTCTGTTTTGCAGCAAGTCGCCCCAGTAAAGCATGGTAAAGAGAAGCAGAAGTGTCACTGAAGTATACTGTAGCATTGACAGCTGCAGTGGCTTTCAGCTCGCACATTAGCATACCTAAATTTTAATATCTTCTTGGAGGTGCAAGATAAAATCTAGGTGTTGAATCCCATTATGGGCCATATTGAACTAGTCACTTAAGTCCATGTTGTTTCATGAGCTACCCAAGGCACGGTAAAGCAGACACCCTTGCTCTGCTGAACAGCTCAGAAGGCCTTGCTGATTGCCTTGACAGGGCTTTAGCTCTCCAGGGTCTGTAAGGCGATCTCAGGCTCTCATTTCACAAGTTACACGCTCAGGACCGTGCCACTCAGTCTAATTTCCACCTTTTCAGAGGCTACGATTGAATATGGTATCATCACAGATTTTTGGCACCTTGTGTATCATAAATGATCCCCCACATAAAGGAGCCAGGTCTGAGATTTACTGACCTACTGCCAGTCCCAGGTTTGTCTCTCCAGAGACAGCAGTGAGTTGACTTCTTTCTTCCTAATCATATGTACAGTGAATGACTGCAGATCACTGAAGCTTTATATGTGTGTGTAAGCTCGAAGATGATTCAGTTTTCCCGTTCCATGCTTGTCTCCTTGAAAAAGACGTATCTCTGCCATATGTTTGTTTACAGTCAAACATGTGGCAAACTTGGCTGGGTCACCCTTGTGTGAAGTGTTACTTCCAAAGGCCTCTTTACGTGACGAGGTACGTGACACCGAAATTGTGTCAGACGGGACTCCATTACCAAAGCAGATCTTAGGAGGGAGGGAGAACTGGAAATCATGGGCTGCTTCAGAAAGAAACAGAATTGAAAGTTTTTACCCCAACTTAAGGTCCTTTTTAGGGAAAGTCCTTAGTTTACCTTAAGAACTGGATCCCAGATTTCCCCAGCTGGGGATTGCCTTGGGTACCATCCCATCTCTCAAGCCCTGTAGCTGAGAACAATGGCAAAAATAGTGAATGGCAATAGGAAGTACGTTGCTGTTGCCCTTGTCTCTATTTGGCTCCAGAACATACTGTCTGTTTTCTTAAGAGTTATATGGTGGCAACATGAAATGTTTCTCAGTTCTAAGCAGTGCAAGTGATTTCAAGCTGACATCCCATTCCCAAGGAATGGAAATCACGGCTTCCTCTTGCAATGTCAAACACCTAAGAGGAGCCTTCTACTGTGACATTTGTTAAGGTAATTCAGCTTTGAATGCTTGAGAAGGTGAACAGAGCGGTGAACTTAAGAACAGAATGGTTCTGCTTGTTCCTTAAAATTATTTCATTAAATATTTTGAATTTATCATTTCAAATTTCAGTAAATGTATCAGTTGTTTCATCAGAGGCTAATGGAACTTCTTGCTGCTTTCTAAGTGTTTTCATTCAGTCAAATAATGAGCTGAATATCTAGACCAAGTGCTTAAAAATGTGTGTTAAGCCTGATATTCTAGCACCTACACAATGCCCTATTTTCAGAGGCTCAAGGCTCGGAGCAGCTTCCACTGAGATAACTGCTGGTGTTGAGCACTCCTGAAAACGGCACACCCATTTAGGCACTTAAGTGTAGCCTTTCATCCCTGACTTTAAACATCCTCTCTTGAAAGTCTTTGCCTTTTATGTTTTAGCAACATCACCGCCCAATTTACCTGTTTGGAAAGTGCCAATTCACCAACAAAAGAGAAATGCTGCGTGATTTATAGGAATATTAAATTCATATACATCACAACCCTTCGAGCCTATTTATTTGCTGTCTATTAAGTAACTATTAATTTCCAAACCAAACCACTACCCTTTGGTTCTGTGTGCCAGAACATGCTGCTGTTTGTCTTGCAGCCAGGGCAACCTGGATTCTGCCACCCAACTCCCTAATTCCCTCCACAGCCTGAGACCTTGCTCTCTGGTGAGAAGAGCATTCTGGGCACTGCCAGGGAGCTAAACCTGGATGTCCAAGGCAGCTTAGGCCAACCTCATGACCAGTTGCCACACCCCTACGCACCCTCCCTGCCACCACTGTGTGGTATGCCTTGTCCTTCCCTGCTCCATCAGCTCTGGGCTTTGCCTGACGCTGAGTTGAAATATAAATCTGAAGGAAATTAACCCGATGATGAGAGTGAGGTTTTCTGCTGGTCCGACCTTTCTTCCCATGGCTGCTGCTGCTCCTGGCCGTGCAATCCCACCCCCTCCCTCCTGCAGACGGGTGTTCAGCTGACCATATGGTGGGCCTATTTTAGCTCAGTAACCCAGCAGAAACCTCTTCCCTTATTTTTTTTATCAGATTCCTACTGGGTTAGGAACTTGAATCAGGTCCCCAAGAGCCAGAGGAGCACAAAGGAGAGGGGAAAGGAGAAGATGGAGGAAAATGCGACACCCCCATTTTAGCATGTAGCCGTACTCTAAATATTGAGCTTACTGCTGAATTGAGTACACAGATTCAGAGTCTAATCAGTGTTCCTGGCGTTATTTATTTTGTCCTTATATTGACTTTGTTTTTCATTGTTTCTGGACTTCTCATCTGGAACAGATGTTGGCTGGCATTAGTGCAAAGAGCAAGCGATACGGAGAATGAAAACCTGGGGCATTTGTTGAGCTGCAGTTTGTGTTTTTGAGAACAGCTTGGAAAATGTGAGCAAGCTTTGGGGCTGTCTCACAGCCAGGACACATGTGGGCACTGAGACTTTAACTTCCTCCTTTCCCTTCCCTCTGTAACCAGGGTCAGAAATGAATTTACCTTCTAAACTACCAACCCATGAGTCATTTTTACATTTTAAACAAGCGTGTTAAACTGCAGCCCTGCACAGCATCCTACCGGTACCCCAGAGAAAGGGATTCTGTGGGCAGGGCAGCAGTGAAGGGAACCACACGCGTGTCCGGGCCCTGCTGCCAGTGCGTGGGGTTGTCCTGCTAGTACGAAGGCGGTACCTGTGGCGTTTCCTTCGCAAAGTGTCATTTATAGATGGTTTTAATACCGGAAATTCTCTTGGTCGAGGGCATCATTAATTGTTTTGGCTTCAAAATAATTATACAAAACAGCTAAATGAATAAAACGCTGCGTGAGAATGTTCATGTCCTTGTACACCAGCAAAGTATTTGTAGCTTGTTTTCAGGAAGAATTTTATTAGAATTTCAATATTATGAGTTGCAAGTATTAAAATAAACGTGAAAGCTGGTTGATGCCTGTAGTCAATGTTCCTGGGGGTGTTTGGCACTCTCCTGAAAAATGCTTCTGACCTACTGCACGCAGAAGAAGTCTCTGGCCTTTAGAAAGAAAACATAGCTGACATTTCAATAGTCGTCTTGTATCTAATGAGTATCAAGTGACTTGTGTGCTTGTACATCAGTCTGATATTAAATTTATTTAGTAGCAAATTTCATTTGTTTTGTTTCAGAACAAACTCAAGTTCCAAACCTTTCCAATAAATATTTTCACTTTTGGGGATGTGAGGAATATAGAGTGGCCTTTTTGGTTCTCCAGCCTTAATATTTAATCAGCTGGAGAAAAGATTTGAAAAGCCTAAACTAATAAGAGGGGTAACATTTAATAATGAAAGAAGGAGAGCTGCGATGCTTTTGAGCAGGCACTAATTGCAAGACATTTTAGTGTTGCAGCTACAGTCTGGATTCCTCATCTCTGACCTAGAGACTGCTATTTCCCAGAGGGAGATGGGCTGTACTTCGCCGAGAAGGCTCTCTGATGGCCAGAAAGCGTTGGTTAGTAACTACACTGCATCCTGTCTGAAGGCTGATAAATGGATAATAGAGGCAAGAAAAATTAAATGGTTCAGGGCTATAAATAGATTAAACTGGCATGTCTATGCCACAGGGAAGATTGAGTCCCATTCTTACAGCTTTCAGAGGGAGCAGGACCCAGCCCAACATTAAAGAATAAAGCAGCCATTGTTCTAAACGCATTTCCCAACACACAGGCTGCTCAGAGGATCTCCCTCTCCCAGTAAGCTCCTGGGTCTGCCTCATTACAGCTGCGGTCTGGAAAACAGGCAATTAATTTTAAACGTGTGTCGGCTCCCTGACACCAGGCTCAGCGCAGGGACTGAGTGCAGGGCTCTTAGAGAAGGAGCAGTGCCAGGCCTGCCGTGGACTGGTTTCCACACAAGGGAAGAAGAAAGAAAAGCAATGACCTTTGGGGTCAGCCCATGTGTTAGTTTTCCTTTGCTATTAGTTTGGAGGATGGCATTTCAAATCCACGCTGCAGGCTGTGAATGATTTTGAAGGACCCAGGTTCCTCTCCTGATTTATGACTGGCTCCGTCACAGCCGTTTTATGCTCATCTGTTGCTTGGGGTAGCAGAATGGCACAACCGGGCAGATGTCTTCAGTGGATATAAACTGGCTCCATAGGTTTCCTAAACCCTGCATTGAACAGGCTGAGAGGAAGCACTGAGCATCTCCAGCACTCCTGGATGCCAACAGGAAGAGGAGAGTAATTTGGTGGGTTGGGGTCCCTGGTGCGTCGTGGACCGGCAGCCTGCAGGAGCTGCTGACTTCATTTCTGGGCAGTCCTGGGAGACGACAAGCTCGCCATGGGTGGCAGGCACCACCTTTGAGATGCCAGTTGGCCATCCAACGTATCCAACCTATGGGTTCGTAGAGGCACTGTCTGCTAATACGAGGATGACTGCAACAGAGATTTGGCACTGCACCTTCACACAAAGAAATGACGCACGCAGAAGTCAAAGGCTGAATCCAGACATCCCTCAGTTTTTGAAATCCACCTCTTGGTCCTCTGTGGCACAGACACATTTCTAGTGCTGGCGTTTATATTGGCCCTTTTTACTCATATGCAAATAATATGTCAGTAGCTGTTCCTGAAAAAAATGTATGTAAAAAAAAAAAATCAGGAAGATACCAAATTAGAAAGTCAAATATGAAACCTACTATCATCATGACCCAATGCACACAATATAGCTCTAAATTGCTATTTTTTTTTCCTGTCTTCTGAAGTTAACATCTTCCCAAAATCCCAGTCTAGTGAAGCAGGATGTGTTTCTCTAACTCTGTTTACAGAAATAGTTGATGCTGTGATTCTTTTTTTTTTTTTTCTTCCCTGTGAATCATCTATGGTTAAACTATATAAAAGTTTCCTGTCTGAAACATAGAGTTCAGCTGAAGAAACTTGTTATTGTCAATGAAGACAGACAAACAGACTGACTTCACTTAAGAAATTCTAATTAAAACATTCTAGGAAGGATCATCTTCTAGGAAGAGTGAAATGATTTAAAACATGAAAACAGGTATACTATGGATACAGGTTCACTTGGATGCAGAAGAGCCATTGTACCAATACTCTTCAGATCCCAAGCCTGACTTCAGATTCAGAACAGAAGACTGCTCTTCCAAAAGCCAAAGCAAAGATGTCTTTTAACTGTCTTTGCTGGCTCTCAAACACAGTTGATAAAGAAATTCTTGTCAAAATCAGAGCAGGGCAGGGCAAAACTGCCCAGCCGCATCCAGCTGAAGGCCAACAACAGCTTTTCAGATTATGAAATTGCTTTCAGCAGAGATTTTGTATGACGTTCATGCCACGCAGATTAGCAGCACCAATACATTCTTTCTGCTTCAGAGACTGCACTAGTCAGTAGTGAGCAGATGAAATGTATGTGGAGGATAACTTGCTTCTCAAAATTAATCACATTTATGAATCAAAATTATACCTGCTTCACAATAATTCTCTGAGGACACAGCACTTCCTCCCTTCCTTTCTGTAGATTTTAGGGGACCAAAAAGTCCTATGATATATCATGTATACCAGAAAATAACCCGAGTCTTCACCTTATGTACAGTTTGGGGCAGACGAACAGGAGCCCTGCGCAGGGTGACAGGGTGTCTACCTTGCGTCCACGGGAGGTGACAGGAATGAGCTGTCCCAGCAGCCAGTCCTCACCTCCTAATTGCGTGGCTTTGTCTGGCCATTGCTGCAGCTGTAGGAGAGGTTAGGGTGTGCAGAGGCCATCGTTGCTATATTGCCCTTATGACACACACGAGCTGCATGTTCTGAAGTGGAAAAAAATGTAGGAAAGCTGTTCTCCGGGGCCCTCTTCTTGGCTCTCTGTCTCTCCTTTACTGCAACTGGAGAAGGCTCTTTACAACGTCTTTTCCATTCTGCTCAAGAGACAGAGGAGTACAAGCAGTGCTTTCTCACAGGGCAGGGAGAACTGCGGGCAGGGGTGATGGGAAGGATTGATGGATCCTGATGGATCCTGACAGGGAAGATGGAAGGCCTGTCTCCTCAGGGGAGTGGAGGAGAAGGACGGCAACTCTTCTGTGGGAAAAGGAGGCTGGGGAAGAACAAAAAGAGGGATTCCCTTCCACAGACCCCTCTTCCTCGCCCAGTCCCTGGAGCATTCCTGAACTATCCAGCCTTGCTCCTACTGATTCCTTCTCGAGGTCACCTGGCTCTCCTTCCCAAGTGCCTCCCAAACTCCTGTTTTGCCTTTACTGCTGATCTGGGCCAGATCTGTTTCACCTCGCTAGCGGACTGCAAAGGCTGAGAATTAAGATGATACCCCAGGGCTAGTTTGGGTCAGAAACACAGAGACAGAGCATCATCAGTCAAAGCCGAGATCTCAGCTGCAAAGGGGAATCCTAACAAAGTCCCGACCTCATCACCTCGTGTGCCAATATAACCGCATCGGCCTGAACTGCGGGTTCATCAGAGCTGGACTTGGCTAGTTCTTGTGTAGGAACCTTCTAATTAAAATCCAAGAGTGTAGTAAACTCTTGGCTAGTGTAGTAAACAATTTAATGAGTAGGTGGCACTCTTTACTGTGAACCACTCTTGAACTGTGACCCAGAACGTGCGGAAGCGGTACGTGGTAAAATAACTGGGGCGTGTTCGTCAGCAGTGCGCTTCATGGCATTGTTTCGCTGTTGGGAAACATATTTCACTTGGACACAGGCTTCTCCTTACGCTCAGTCAAGCTGGCACCTTTGTAAGGGAATGCAGCTCATGCTGTCATCTCACATGTTTGGAAGGGAGAACTGCCTGGACTGGGTCAAGCTCTGCATAGCTAATTTGCTCACTGCAAGCAGAAGAACAGAGGCAATCAATTCTTCTCTCTTCACAAATCAGATGAATAATTAAGATAATCTCTCTTAATGCACTGTGTTCTTATAAAATGCATAAACTGAATTTTCCTTCCATTTTAATCTGGCTTCCCTCGATTTCTGCCACAAGATATATGTATTTCACATAAGCATAAAAATTAAATGTGTTCCCTATTGCTTGGTCTCCTTCCACAGTTCCCTGCTTTCTGTTCCCCTCAGTTCATATTTTATCATGCCCTTCATCAAATCCTCTCCAGGGAGACAGGCCCTGATTCTGGTAAAGACAGGGCCTGAGAAGCCACTTCAGGTTTCCTCGAGAGGGACATGGCACTGTCTCTCCCCATGGCCGTACCTCCCCCTCGCCCCCGTCAGCAGCGCGCAAATGTTATATAAAGCAGCTCCTCCGCACCTACTTGTTCTCATGCCAGCAAAGATAAAAGGAACCTAAGGACTGAGAACTTAGTATGTGTTTATTTATACAGAAGGCAAGAAGTGACTAGTGAATGCATGACTAGACCTCTACAAATGTGAGGGAGGAATATTTTAGTAAATGTACCTATTTATCCCTGCTACCCCTTTATTATCTTCAGTAAAAACATGAGCTATATTCCTGGCTATATCCCTTTACTCGCAGGAAGCAAAGCTTGCATTTACATTAGTTGCACTGGTAACACCACTGAAAACTCAGGACCTGTTCACAATGGAGTTAGAAGTGGTAGCTGTAAGTTTAGTGATTTTTGATGGTTTAGAAAGTACAAAAGTAATCACATGTTATTAGGTAAATACTGTACCAAAACCGATGCAGAAACAGATTTTCTTCAGAATATGAAGGGGCTCTTTTGATAAAGAAAATACTAATGCTAATTTAAGGTTAGAATACAAGGTTCCTATTCTGAAACAGAAACCCTATGATAAGAGGCAGTGCTAAAAGCAAAGCCAACAAAGTAATAACACAGCGTACTGAACTCAAACGTATCATTGTCCTGGTCAGCTCTTCCAAAACGTCATCTAACAATCTCAACAAATACTTTGTTTGCCTCATTTCCCAGAAAAACAAACTGACCCTCCAGAATATTATTCCAATGTGCAAAATTCAGTCTGAATAACTTTTACTGGGGAGATAGTATTGTGTGTGTTGATCAGTGTAACACCCTGACTCATGAGAACACGGAGAAAACTGCAAACAGAAGAAGGAGCCAGAGGAAAAATAACCAGAAACAAAACCATTCCAGGTATGGATGTACAGTGTGTGGGTTTTGTTGCCAGCCAAATATGTGGAGAGCAGTTTTTCCTGTAAATCGTGGAAGAGTCACATCTGACACCGGTGCTATCAGGCAAAACCCTCTCAGGAAAGATGGGCAGGATTCACTGCTTACCCACAGCCACGTCAGGTCTACTGCCTACTCAAAAACAATGAGTACACTTTTAGAATAAACATGTACTCGCACAAAAAGATCAAATAATTGTAATTGGAGAAGGTGTCAGACCAAAACATCCTGCTGCTCCTGTTCCTGCCCAAATCTATCACTTTGATCCACTCTGTGAAATGCAGACATCCTTTAATAACAATCCCCTCCCTAATTCCTCTCTGAGAGTAACTAACAACATCTTACCCAGGAGGGATACACAAGAAAGGCACTGCTTTCCCGCCTCTTCAGCTGTGTTATGATACTGTTAGGCTGCGGAGGAAATGGCTTCATACACACAGGTGCACAGTTATTAGTTTAAAGCGATCTTCTGAACTGAAATTCAGCTAGTGAGAAGTCCCTTCCCTTCTGTATTTTTAAGAATCATCAAGGTAAACATATAAGCATATGTAGAAGGTGTTGGCACGGTATTAAGCACCAAAGATGACAGTAGATCAGGAGATCTTCTCTCCACAGCTGCATACACTGTGTTTGCCTGTACCTACTCCTGTTTTGATGGGCGAGCTTCTCGTTGGACCGCGGGCGCTCATCGGCCACACAACACCCAAAGCGTAGGCAGAAGAAATGCCGGGAGCTGCGGGTGTCCCCAGGCCATGGAGCTGTCCTGCTTGGGGACAGGTCGCTCCCAGGCCACTGTACACCAGCTGGGAAACTGCGTACTCAGTGTGCAGTAGGAGTTAGCATTGGGCATCTACAGCCTGCCAAGGCGAGCGGGTAGACAGGTTCGTACTCTGAATGCACACTGATAGGAAGAAACCTGGTGTCAGGGTAGGGATTGCAGATTTTCAGGTACAGAGAACACCATTCATTTATTACTTCATAGTAATAGTGATAAGAAAAAGCACTAGAGAAAATCAGACTGTTAGTTATTGATGTGAACAGAAAGTTTGAGCTTAGTCCTTGGGAGCTGGCCTTGCTCCCATGCAGAAAGTGCAGTAGAGGAAAAAGCATATGAGTAGAATCACAGACTGGTTTGGGTTGGAAGGGACCTTAAAGACCATCTAGTTCCAACCCCCCTGCCATGGGCAGGGACACCTTCCACTAGACCAGGTTGCTCAAGAGTTGGATCAGAGGTGGTTAAGCTGAACACCCCCTTCAGACAACTGCTGCTCCAGGATGCTGAAAACCCATCCCGGAGATGATGGGATTGCAAATGGCTCTTTGGAGCTCAGGCTACAGATGGTGACAAGTGGTTTCTGGGCGTAGCTGAGTATCCATCAGCCTGCTGTACTTCCTCGCATATCTCTGTTCATGGTCCTATCTATACAAGCAGATACCTTATCCATTGAGCTACACAGTCTTTCATAACCATCTGTGAGGAATCTGCAGGTGTTAAATTAGCTGCAGGAGAATGTCCATATGTTTCCTGCATGCAATAGGCACATATTGAGAATTATAACACCTCCCACCTGCCCCCCCCCAAAAAAGCCGTTGCAGATTGTACACCATTAAGGCTAAAGGGCTCAAGCCAAGATCTTTAAGTAAAATCACACACAGATGAGATGTAGTTTACTGTGATTTGCTGCTTCAGATTAAAACACAGAGAAGAAGAAATGCAATCTTCATTTCCTAATGTAGTTTTTCAGGCTTATGTTATGAGCCTTATCATGAGATGCTGAGCAGTCTCAAACTGCTGGCACTGGGACTGGGGGCTTCTCAGCGCTTGCCGGGATCAGGTCTTTGCAGTCATTTCATACAACTTTCTTTTGCAACTGGTCAATTTACTTATGATTTACATCCTTGTATTATACATCAGAGTCAGCAATTGCCCTGCAATTGCTACTAATGGGAGTTATTTATTATTACTGTATAGAAAGAGCCAAAAAGCAACAAGTACCTTCCCTGTCTCAGTCTGAAGGATGAAGGCAATTAGAGAATTTTTTTTTAATAGATCTTACTTGCCTCTTTGGTGTGAGGCAGCTGAAAAATGGGTTAAAATGAGCAAGGATTGGGTTTCTAGGATAGGCACGAGGAACAGACCTTAGTTTCACACACAAATACAGGTATGCATGCTTACTGTGTAGGCTTAGGCAAAGACTCACCATCCCACTAGTTCTCTTCAGAATCCTGAATTGAGGTCTGTACCTATGTCTGGGAAAACTGCCATTTTTCACATTTTTTTTAAATCTAACATATATTAATCCAGTTTTTAAGAACATAAATTAAGATTAAGCGAGTATCTACAGGAGAGATCTGTTTCAGGCGAGTATTCCTTCAAAAGCCCCTCCAAATGTTACAGCTGGGTGTAGAAAATGTAGAAAGGCTCAACAAAAATACTGCAGCTTTTTATATGCGAGCAGGAGCTGATATTTCTCCAAAACCCCTTAACAAAGACACCAAGCTATTACACGTGAGCATTTTTCTCTATGCACAGAAAAAACGTCATTGATCCGGAGGATCCGAGGTGCGCCAGGCTGACTCTCATGGGACAGATGGTCACGGTGCCTCCGGAGGAAGTGGAATTTGCCAAGCAAGCAATGTTTTCCAGGTCTGTATGTAACGGGCACGTAGTAGACTGCAACCCGCAGGTTTGAGAGGAATATAGGGATGTGGCTGTTTGGTACGGTAAATCTGTAAAGTAACAAGCCTGATCTTTACTTTGGGGCCATGAAGCCTGCTGGCTCCTCTGTGGCTTGGAAGGACAGGCAGAGCTGTGCAACCTCCTTTTAACTCTTGAGGTAATGAAATACGGGCAGGCAATGAGTTGGTACTGGGCTCCGGTAAAGCACATGGTTTATAATCTGGGGATTATGAAAATATTTCACCTGGTTCCAAGGAGAGATTCCATAAATCCAGGGTGTGTTTGTTACCTTTAATGATTCTTCCCCACCTGAGGACAGGTTGTGCTTTTCAGCCACAGCCCTCTACTCAGAGACAGAGCAGAGCTCTGCTGCCTTTGGGCTGGAGCCTGTTGGCAGAGTGGAGGTTTTATTCCTCCTCCTGACGTACCACACCTGCCACCAAAGCCAGAATGCTTACAGAACAGTCTTTTGTGAAGAGATGCAAGCACAACCCTGATGCATGCACACACACACATCCCTAGGGTGTGCCCCCATGCCCTCCAGTGGGTCTTCAAAGTAACAGGCGTGGAAAGCCCAAACCTGGGCTGGGGCACACACCTCCCGCACAGGGACAGGCCTCCAGGCATCCCCTGTGAGCTTAGTCACACCCTGCTGGGAAACTGGGAGCCGCAACAGCCCAGGGGCAATGTTATCTCTGGCCTGCTGGAAGGGATTGGGTGGGACTCTGTCAGCGCGTGTCCCAGCAATAGCACAAACGGGAGCAGGGATAGACGGGGCTATATTGGCACAGGAGCCTTTTTTACAGTCTTTGCAGAAATCAGATTGCTACGCCAGCCAGAGCCCACCTTGGCAGCGGATGCTCCACTGTCAGGGATCAAAAGCCAGACCGACAGGCTGCCAGGGCTTATCCCATCCAATGCCAGCAGCAGCTGAAGCCACTTCCCAATGCCACAGTCATGGGTGCTCAGAGGGACAACTCAGAAAATGGTGAAGACCCCAGCTCAACCCAAAGGTTGCCAAACCAGCCCTCTCCTCTGCAGGGCCCTCTGCAGGGGCATTTATTATTTAAAGAAGCCTGAAGACAGCTAGGTATTTCATGCCATGAAAAGCTCATTTTCCTGTTGTGGAAAGGATAAACTTCGTTGCAAACACGTTATGACCAAGAGTTCAAAGGTATTTTGTTTATCTCCAGCCCTTTCTCTAGCTGTCCTGTGGCTTGAGCTGTTGTACCCGCTCCCTGCACCACTGCCGAGCGTGCCACAGCATCCTCTGAGGATGCACTCACAGGGGCTTGGGGACCAGACGTCTGCACCCCGTGTTGCTGGTGGGGAGGGTCTCCTCGAGCTAGCTGTAAAGGCAGGCCCAAAGAATGAGAGAAATAGAGGAGGAGAAGGCAACAGCTCGAGGAGGCTGTGCCCTGCCTGCTAGCCAGTTTTATTAGCTTTCCTACCGTACCACAGCAACTGCTACCGAAGATGATGTGTTTTCAGAACACCATTTCCTTGGAACAGATACAAGCACAACCCTGACACATGTTCAGGGAATCTCCTCTAACTGTTTTTCACTGACTTTGAGACCCAACAACACCTGCCTTTAGAGATGGGTTTCTGCAGTGGGAGAAGGGAGTGTCTGCTGGCTGCCTTCGTTGCAGTTCTCAGCAGAATGAGGTGTGGACGACCATAAACCTTACTGCAAGGGAGGGGTGGCAAAAAGGTGAATGATGGTGGTTGTCAGCTCTCAGGTTTCACTCTGGCTGAGCACACTCTAGGCTGAAGAAGAAAGCAGACTATGCGTATGCTTTGGCACATCTTTTAATTTTTGTTTTTCTTTTCTTTGTCCTTCCAGGCACCCGGTGGTAAGAAAGTGGCCTCGTAGCTATGAGTGGTTCTTCATGAAAATGAACATTAAGCACATCTGGCTTCAAAGCTGGTATGGAGAGGTTTCTGCCATTGCAGTAGAAGAGTATTTAAAAGCAGTTCCAAGTAAAGGATGATTGAATGGGCTTCGAGATAGAGATCTGAGTTTCCTTTGCAAACAGTTTTAAAATTTAATGCTGGTTGGTTACCTCACAGTGTTTTTTTTTTCCCCCCAGAAGGTTTCAAAATAGCCCTGTGTTACATGGAGCAGAGTGAAAATAAACCAACACAGACTTTCAAATTACAAAGGAGCAGTGGATGCTAGCCCTACCCTGCAATGTACAAATGTGTCATTTCAAACAGGCAATGCATCATCTTGAATGCTGCTTAAAAATGCTTTGTATCTATTTGTTTTGACTTTTATTGCTGTGAACCCACAGGGAAACTGCAGTATGTGCTAAATATAATGTTCTGATTTACAGAAAAAGCAAATTGCCTACTCAGAACCCTCTATGCATTGTGGAGGTATTACTGCTTCATGGTCTCCTTTGATTTGTAGGTAAGATAAACTTAATAGCTGCAAATTTAGATACTCAAGTTTTTACAAAATATTTTGCTAAAGCTGTCCTCACTCACTAACTGTTATTTTCTACATGTGCTTTTCCCTAATTATCTGATTCGAAATTTCACTTGGAAATTGAGTAGAAATTCTTACTTTTAGTAGAAGAAATGCAAGCAGCTTAAACAAGACAGCTCAGGTATAACTTTTCTCTCACTGACACAAAGCTGGTTAAACATGTTGAGGGCCCCAACCAAATCAGCCCCACAAGGATTATCCCAATACAAGTATAAACATTCTCATAATAAGACTTTAAGTAAATGTTCTTAGTATTTTTAATAGCCTGTAGTCCTGATTTTTTTTTGCATCCTTTCTCCAGCCACTTCTTTAACTCATTTGTGCAACTGATTTTTGTGAACCATTACTAACTCATCTAGGGGTGGAGCAGTCCCTTAACTGTTTTCTCACCAAGTTTTAAAGGGCTGATTCGTGCATTTATTTTTTAAAGAAGCCTGAAGACAGCTAGGTATTTCAGGCCAGGAAAAACTCATTTTCCTGTTGTGGAAAGTACAAACTTTGTTGCAAACACATTATTATAGGCATCTCATGTGATACCAAGAGAGTTAAAGTTATTTTATGTCCCAGTAAACTTATTTTGCAGTTCCTAAGGGTATCACTGTGAGAAAGGTCCCATGCCAACAAGCCAAGTCATTACACAGCTTGCAAATTACACTGCTGTTCTCCTTGTTACATTAAGAAAGAGACATACTGAAATGGGGTTTCTGTGCCTGTGGGAAAAGTCTTCCAGCGTCCCTGGGAGGACACCCAAGCTCTGGACATCAGCCCGCACTGCAGCTGAGCTGAGCTGAGGAAGAGCCTGGGTCCCTGGGCGAGTGACCTGAGCTTGTACAGGTTAATCCCCAGACAGGGCTCTGAGGCAGCTGCACAAGCTACTGCCAGCTGGAAACCAATTAAATGTAGCTGAGCTCATTTTGGTTCAGGCATGGAGAGAGCGAGTCATTCCCGCAGCAGAGCTGGACACCACACGGGTTTAACTACCAGGGGCCACTTAGGCTTAAGCTCAAGGCTTTGGGCATCACTATCATTCCTGATACTCTGTCAGAATTGAAGACAAATGCAGGGGCAAAACTTTGTTTAGACACTTACAAGCATTTTTTTTCCTTGTCTCATTGCCAGCATTTTTCTTCCTTGTCTCGTGGCCAGAGACTCTGTTAACAGTGCAGATCTTTGGCAGAGGTAGTTAGTCGAAAGGAGGAAGCGTCCTGCCTAAATCTATTTCCTTTTTTTTTTCTTGGCAGATGAGCAGCATTTTCCCACTTGAGTTTGCCCCCGAATCTTACACTGTGTAGTACTGAAGCAAAACAACCCCTCCTGTACAGGTAGATAGAATACCATGAAGTGAAATCCTCCTCCATTCATATTGTTTTGCCATGGAGATCTTTGTCCACTATAGATTTGATACATTGTCCATTAGGATTAATGGGATTTTTAAAACTGACTTCACTGGGCAGAGCACTGGACCCTGTAAGGGAATCTGTACAAGTGTTCACATTTCTGTGCAACTTTAATTATGTGTTTCATTATCCCGGTGCACTACTTTTCCCAGAGGAAGCTGAACAGCCTGTTCTTTCCCCCACCCCTACACACACATGCACACACAGATTAAGAAAATCCAGTGTACAAGCTTTATGTTTAAACAAGCTGAAGAAGAGAGGAAGAATTTTAGAAATGCTGCTGTTACTATGCTCTCAATTCCACTTGTATCCTTAGCCTGGTAACAGTGACATGGTCCTACGTCCGATCCATTAGCTTACTAACACTCCTGCCTTAAAGCAGCAAGGGATTGTACCAACAATGTTTAGTAGAGCTTTTGACAGTTTAAGAAGTCAGTGTGCATTAAGAAAGGTTGTGAATTTACAATACCCTACTCGCTATCGGCTGTCTCGCTGCACACCTAGATGAACTGGAGTAGCTTCCGTATGGTAAATGGATGCATTCATCAAGAAGCTTTACTACATGGACCTGCCGCGAGGCTCCTGACAGAACCTCAAAACATGAAACGGCGATGGCAGGTAAAGTGACAAAAGGGGCTTCATGAAGAAATGCTGTCTTAAATCACCTGTTTTCATTTCATGCTTCCTTCTCCCAAGCAACAGCTACCATAAAAGTCCTTGAAAGCCTGTAGAAATTCATCAAAAAGAGGACCTGCAGGTTTTGAATGGAATTTTCTGGAGAAAAAAAAAAAGGGAGGAGATGGTAGTTTGCTTAATTGGGCTTTGCATTATTAATTTTATACTACCTCCGATTTTTCTTTAAACAGACAAATGTCTCAAGTGATGTGGGTCATCATGTGGTGATGTTTGCTAAAGCTTTTAATCCGAGGAGTGTTCTTGTGATATCATAGTAAAATCATAGTTCCTTGAGACCATAAAGGTTCTGCTCTTGCTTCAGTTCAAGTCAACAGTAAAAATACTTTTTATTTATTGTGCTTTAATTATTAGATTAAAAAAACCCCCATTTTTATAAAAGGTCTTGACAAACCCTTATTAATTTATCAAGCATTTCCACTAGCTGATGTGTAATTCATTTCCACGTGTTCTGTATTTGAGTTATTTCTGCAGCTTCCCCCAAAAAGCTTGTTGTGGAATGTGTATTATTTAAAACTCTAACTGTGGTTTTGCAGTATTTAAAAGATGCGTTTCGCCATGTCTGTATACTTGCTGACAAAAAGGAAGACAAGAGTTCTAAATGTGGGTTCTCCCTTTTTGCTAATATGTGCACACATAATGCATGCCCAGGATTTAAGCACAGCTAGTCCGAACTGCTGGTCTTATTTAACCAAAGAATGCTCTGTTTCTGGTGAAATTTTCATCACTTTGGTGGAGTTAATGCAACCTGTCTCTTTTCTGGCTGTGTATTGCGATTTGCAGTGTATTTTGACTTCTAAAGATACTGAATGTTATTAACTAAATGCCTATCACGAAGAAATGCAAATAAAACAGATTTCAAAGTGGAAACTGCAGTTAGAATATTCTTGAGTCTGCGCTACAGCATTAGCCAGGGTATCTGACCTTTTGCTGACAGCCATTGTAATTTCTGTCTGATCTGAACATCTGGGTATGGGGTTCTTTTTTTTTTTTTCAGTTGTCCTGAGCCAAGCTAATTTCTCTCAAAATACTTCTGAGAATTGAGACTTGGATCTGCCTTGGTACAACCTCGCTTTTCTCTGGGGAGAAAAGTCTAGCCAAGCACCTTTTATCTTTCCTTCGTCTTCTCATTACTGTCAGCTTTGCTTTCACTGTGGCAGTTAAATGTCACTCTTAATGACGTTTGCTCTTCTTTGCTGCACATGGGGACTGAGCGCTCACCTCTCAGGTGTGCATTAATGGTGTTTGGATGTTTCCTCCGTGCTATTTCTTCTCCTGCTATCCTTGTTCTTACAAGTTCTTGTTACAGCTTGTTCTCTGCTGTCTACTTTCCTCTGGCACATTTTCATAAGCCAAGGCTGACAATTTTTACCTTTTCATCTTGCTTTCCGTACCATCTCCTTTCAACAAAATTCAAGCTCTCCCACTAAAATTCCCACTTCATATCTGATAAAGGTTATAGGAAACAGCCTGTGTTTCCTATTTACACCTTACAGACTTTGTCTCGCCACTGGTTGGACGACATTCGCTGTGAGGACCGTGACAACAGTTTCCTAACCTGTACAAATCACAGTCAACATCAGTTTCCTATTTCCAGTGACTCCATATGCTTCAAAGAACATTTCCTGCAGCTGTTCTTTTCCTTTGTACTGACTCTTTTCACTTTTATCCCATTCGTGGAGTGATGTCTCATCTGATTACACTAAGTGTCTTTCACTGCTTTTGCCAAAACATTCTCATTTGAACAACATTTTGGGACTCGCTGAATTACTGTCACTCTTTCTGATATGCTTTTTGCTGAACGCTGAATTCCTGCTCCTTCTGAATTGCCTGTCACTTGCCATCCTTCAACACGGCTCACCCTTTAGCTGCCCCTACTCCGCCACCACCTGCACGTGCCCTCTCTCATCTAACATTCTCCTGCTCTTCTATTGCCTCATCCCTTTTTTCCCTAACACCTTCTTCATTAACTCTAATTTTTCTGTGTTCTTCCCTCAATTTTGAATTCCTTCTGCAGCCCCTTCCACATTACTTCGCTCAATCTTGGCCATCTTCTTGATTTTGCTGCTTTAATCCTGTTCTCACTATGCTCAAGAGCCTTAACACTGCCGAGTGTTTTGGGAGAGTGCTAAAGAGTTAGGATAAAGAATACTTCCGGTTTGAAGTAAGCTTATTTATGTATGTATTTATTTATTTAAACACCGACTCTGGAACAGAAATGAGAAATACTAGCCTTGGTGCTGACAAAGAGCAGGGCAGTTAACCTTCTGCACGAACCATTCCAGGCTCCACCAGAGCCTGTCTGCGTCAGCAGCCACAGCATGTAATCATGATTAGGAAGAAAAGGACATTACCCAAGTTTTACAACCTTGTTTGATGACACAGGCTGACAGTGTATGATCACAGAACTGTTGACTCCTGAAGGAAAAAACAGGTGTATGAGGGTATTCAAAAGAAGACTGGTAACTGGTGAAAACAAGCAACCCATTTCAGAAGCTGGAAAAAAGTACACGTGTATTGTATGAAAAAACAGGTAAGGCTGTAAACATGCTTATTTAAGAAGAGGTATATAAACAATAATTCTATTTAATGGAAAACTAATCCATAAAACCATCATCGTTATTCAGTACCTTTATCTCTTGGGCTCTGGGGAGACCTTATAGCACCTTCCAGTACCTGAAGGGGCTACAAGGAAGCTGGGGGGGACTTTTTACAAGGGCCTGTAGTGACAGGACAAGGGGTAACGGGTTTAAATTGAAAGTGGGGAGGTTTAGATTAGATATCAGGAAGAAATTCTTCATGGAGAGGGTGGTGAGGCACTGGAACAGGTTGCCCAGAGAAGCTGTGGATGCCCCATCCCTGGAAGTGTTCAAGGCCAGGCTGGATGAGGCTTTGAGCAACCTGGTCTAGTGGAAGGTGTCCCTGCCCATGGCAGGGGGGTTGGAACTAGATGGTCTTTAAGGTCCCTTCCAACCCAAACCATTCCGTGATTCTATGCTATTTGGAGACTTCACAGGGTACAGCTGTTGTTATTTGCACTTCCGAAGCAGGCTCCCCTCGGCACAGCGGCAGCGGCACCCTCGGTGCCTGCCCTGGGAGGGCTCCCGGCCGTGCCGCACAGCACGCTGTCCCAGGCTGGCTGCCGCC
>NW_010242690.1:0-14130 GCF_000690775.1 Eurypyga helias | reverse complement strand
CTGTTGGTGAGGACAGGGTCCAGCACATCACCCCTCCTCTATCTCTTGGATAAGGAAGTTGTCATCGATGCATTCCAGGAACCTCCTGGCTTTCTTGTGCCCTGCTGTGTTGTCCCTCCAACAGATATCAGGGTGGTTGAAGTCCCCCATGAGGACCAGCGTTTGAATCAGTGCAGAAGCTTTCAAACCCTCTCGAGAACCCAGTGTGTAACTCTGAGTGCACCCATCTGTGTGTGTTCACGGGCAAACAGGCAGCCTGTGTAGGGAGAAGTGGGGATGAGTGGGAAGGGAGGGTTACAGGAAAGGCGTACTTTAATTTTTCTTTTAATTATTCCGTGTAAATGTGCCTGTTGAAATGGGCTCACTCCCCATTCATGGTGTCTCTCTTGATAAGCCTGTTCAATTTTCATGTTGGACACATTTTCAAGAGGAGGAAAGCCTGAGTAATGACCTATATTGTCAACTTATGGCCTGCCTTCACCGTTGGGCAATCCTGAGAGCTTTGGGGCTCCTCAGAACTGCTGGGCAACTAGTTTGGTGCTATCTGTAACCACTGCTGCTACAAGATGTAATTTTGGTCTGATCAAGAGTCTTGTAACTGAGAGTTGGCAGACAGAAGTATTTTATTGTTTAAACCTGTCTGGACCTCGCTTTTATTGGGCCGTGCTTGATGATTTAGTATCTTTGCAGTCTCAAAGAGTAGAGTGGAGTATATGCTCTTCACAATTCCTTTCTGTGTGATTTGCTTCTGATAATTGTTTAGAAGTCTGTGTCCTGGAGGCTGCATCTCATTAGCTGTTAAATTGTGGATGGTTGTATATAATGGCTTAACGGCTTCTCATAAAGAAATTAAAAGCTATTTCGTTTGAAGTTGCTGAATCATATTCTGGTTTTGGTTAGAGTAGGTTACACAACTTGAATTTTGAACTGCCTTGTGGTATTCAGGGCTCCAAACTTGCTGTTGTGACATGCTGGGGGCAGGTTGCAAGGAAATGACCCACCTTGGTGCATGCTCTTGCTTTTAAAAAAAGAGCGTTTGTTGGTACAGCAAACGCAGTGGTTGGGTTTTGTCTTGGGTGGCTGATTGCTGCTGGTTAGGGAAGCCAGGGAGTGTTTTTTGGCAAGCGAGGGCTTATGTTCTGGCCATTAGATGTGCCTACGCTGACCAGCTCTTTCCTTCCCATACTAGGCAGGGAGGAATGTGGCCACGCATTCAGGGTAAGGCGCGAGCCAGGCGTGGAGGGTGCCAAAGAGGTCCCATGGGAACAACGTGCAGCCTGGATCCCTTCTCCGTCCACAGCCTTCCTTTCTCCTACAGCGCTCGACTCGTGGCAATTTCAGCAGGGAGAGCACTATTTAAAACAGGCCTCGTGATTGCTTGGCCAACACCAGCCCTTTTCTCTCCAGCCTTAAGTAAGACCAAGTGTACCTTCTCTGACCCAAATGCCGGTGTTGCCTTTGCTTTGTTTATTGCTGGACGCAAACAGGAGTCTCCCAGGTGCTGGGCTCAGTGTTTGAGCGGGGCGGTTGTGGGCTTGGTGTTTGATCAGCCGTTGCCTGGTGAGTTGTCTTGGGAGCTATGCTTCAGCGTTTCCTGCTCCGATGACGGAGGAAGGTGTGCCCTGGCTGAAAATCAGGGCTGCTCCCAGGGTGTGCTGCTCCCCTGATCATTGTGTAGCACCCAGGGAATTCCTGACTCTTCTATAGGTTTTTTAAAAAAGATCAAACAGCAAAGCCTACAGTAAACCCCCTTTCCAGTGCTTCCCTTAATTGAAAATAGTGTAGGGGTTTCCTTGAGAAAAAAAATAAGCCTAATTGGAAGCGTTTAACACTTGTTTGTTATCCCAATGCTGCTTTTAATGAAGCTGATGATTAGTGGTGGAATAATAAGTTAGGCGTGACATTACTCTTTCGGGTAGTGATTCAGTGAAGAGGAAGCTGAAATATAAATCACTCTGCATCTGCTGGGTCTGGTGCCGGGATGGCGTGGGGCTGGTTCCCGGCACGTGTTGTCTCGCAGCCGATGCCATGCGTGGGTCCTGACTGCCTAAGGCAGAAAAGGCAAAGGTTCCTTGAGCGCTTCTGTAGCTGGAAAACTAATGAGCGGTAACGCGTGATGGGGGTGGGCTGGCGTGTTAATTAATCTGCTAGAAGAGTTTGCATGCGGCAGTAGGACTGCGTTATCGAGATCGGCGTGCTGGGTCCTGCAGGTATGCAACCTTAGGAGCGTCGGTCGTGCCGAGACGTCGCTTTGGTGTGCGTTACAGTAGGAAACCCACAGAAAATGAGGCCTGACTCATTTCCCCTGCTAAGATACGTGTGCTGCTGCATGGTCAGGGAGGCCCCAGTGAAGCTCTGGAAATGAACTGAGATGTTAATTTAGAGCTTTCTTTTCATGGCTGCCCAGGACTTAATTTTTTTTCCTTTTAAGCTGAGGCTTAGCGTAAACATTGGCTGTCCGAACAGCAGCTTCGCTCGTGTAGAGTAGTAGGGATTACTTGCTCATCTTTCTCCTCCGGTATGTACTCCATGAATACATGCCAAAACGGGACTTTGCTCTGTGGTCCTGTAATATCTTTCTGGAGGCCCCTGATTACATGAGGCTCCAGTCCTAGGGGCAGAATGAGTGATTTTGGCTGGTCTCCACTGCATCGAGAACTGGTGCCTATTGGGGGAAGGCATACGTTTTGTCAGGAAACCAAGAGGTTGTGGGAGAAGGGACTTGCCTGGGATGATGCTACCTTCAGATTGTTTAGAAGTGGTGTAAAAAGCCCTCACAAACCGTGATGTGTACACCCACATACACACAAAAGTGCTTTTTATCTCCCCGTTTCTATAGCAAGATCAGGGCACGGTATTGCCACCTGCTTCACGTTTAGCACCCAGTCTTGATTGAGTTATTGTCATTTTCAGGGTCTGAGCTGCTCCCTTCTTGACCTGGCATTGTGTTCCATCCAGTCCTGAGGTCAGAGGGACAGCTTGTAGCATGTTTGTTAGTTTTTTTGCCAGCTGGTTAGGTCATGTTAGTGAAAATGAGGTAATTGTGAGCTCAGCTGCAGACAGAAGGGAAGTGTTGCAGCATTTGCTCACTTCTCATAGGGGAGTTTGAGGAGAAGCAGTGTGGCTTTGGTTGTGATGAAAACAGCCTGTGTGGTACTAACAGGCATTTTGGATTCT
The DNA here is from genome assembly GCF_000690775.1 of Eurypyga helias. Lineage (NCBI taxonomy): Eukaryota > Metazoa > Chordata > Aves > Eurypygiformes > Eurypygidae > Eurypyga > Eurypyga helias. The sequence continues at coordinate 10,953 of NW_010242690.1, read as the reverse complement.
AATTTTTTGGCCTAGACTGAGTTATTCAAGATTCTTGTTACTCATCATTTTTCAGTAATGTATTTGTCCTGAAAATTTTGGGTTTGTGTATGTCACGGCTGATTGCTGAAACTCACAAGGATGCAAATAATTGAAACTAACAGTAGCTTCCCATGAAGCTTTGAATGGCTGTACATCATCACCTTCCCTTCAGGAGCCAAAACTCAAAGCACTTAACAGGTAACACCCATTTCTTATACTGCAGTGGGCTTAGAGGGGCTGCTTTGAGCTTTCATGGAGGTGGGAGCTCAGCTCAGCTCTCTCTGGCCAGATATGGCAAATTGTGCATCAGAACATGATGGTCATTAAAAATCCTTAGTTTCCTGCTTTGCTGTCTGATGCCGCTCTAAGACCTAACGCAAAATGAGACTGTCAGCTCTTCACCTGCTGCTGCACACCTATTTCTGTAAGGGCTTTTGGCTGCTTCTCTTGGAGGAGGGGAAGCCTCAAACCACTTTCATGTTTCTCACAAATCCACAGACTGCGTGGGGTTTTGCAGGTCTGTGTGCGGTGGTCGTGCTGCCTGCAGAGACACGAGCCCTTTTTCAGCATGTGCCCTTAATAGGCTTTTGTGAGCCACCCCACGTCACTTTGGGAGCCAAATGTAGTTTTGGAGCAACGACTGACCCTCCCTGCTCTACAGCTGCATAGGCAAAATCTCATCCTCGTGAGTGCCCCGGCAGTCATCTGAGGAAGCTTTCCGTTCTGCACCAAAAGGGCCACGTAGTAAATGGACGCTTCGTTCCTGTTCCAAGTGATGATCGTGATGGACTTGAAGGTGCGGCATGGATCTGAAGTGGGGGTGAGGGGGTGTTGGGGAATTGCTGTGCCCAGAGTCGAAGCGAAGTGTAGGCTGCTTAACAAAAAATAAAGCAGGATAACCCCAAGCTTGGGCTAAGAAAGAGTTGACAGTGAAGTTGGTGGACTGGTAAGGAGGAGTCCTGATGAAGGTGTCAAGTGAAAAACACCGGCAGTGCCCAAACTCCAAAAATGAGAAGAAAAGCACCTGACAGCAGCAGGCCTGGAAGTAGCATCATAGCAGGATCTTAAAACAGATGCAGAGGGAAGATCCATTGCAGATGTGGAGTGGAATGGGGTATGGTAAAACATGGTTTTACTGGCAGAAATGTCAGGAGTCGTGTCTCTGGTGCAGCAGTGGAGTTGCTGAGTAAAAGAGGTGCATCTTACCTCGCTGCGTCTAAGGACAGCATTTGATACTGCCTTGCAAGAAATTATTCTACTGGCTTGGAAAATGGGGAGTGATGTAAAGTCTCAAGCTGACGAGGGTCATAGCTAGAAAGCAGGCTGTGTTGGAAGGGTGTCACAGATGGAGGGAGCTGTCAGCTGTGGTCTGCAGTGTCTGCTCTTGGTTCCAGTCCTGGGCTTGACGCTGTAGCTGGTTTTAGTTGTCTTGCTCAAAGGTAAAATAATTTAATTATGTTTTTTGGCTGATTGAGTTGGGTGGGGTATTGCTCATAATGAGATCAAGCCATGATACAGGCAGGAGCGAAATACAAGCAATTACGAGTCAAAAGACCAATTTGGCATGACAGGTTACCTGCTGTAGACAGGGACACGTGCAGCTTTGCAGCTGGAAGGAGCTGGGAAAGGAGCTGTTCACTGCTCTTTGGCTGACAGACAGCAATATGTAACGTGATCTTTGGAGGGCCTTCTGGGCCGAAGCAATAAAAATGGCATTAGGCTTATTGATGCTAGCTGCAAAGGCTAGTAGCAAAAGGGACTGGGGACAAAAATCATCTGTGCAGGCGGCAGCAGACAAGAGGGAGCTGGTTGTAGGGGTTGATGCAAGGACATCTCTGAATTATGAACAAGCTATGGTGATGCTGAGAAGAGCGGGGAGAGTGCTTTAGGTGGTGTCATTACACATAATGTCATCTCTGGCTGCATTTGCTGCAGAGCTGAGCTGGAACAAGTGTAAAGGAGGAAGGCACTGTTTACCTAAGCCTGGGTTGGGAGATTCAAAGCCGTTGGCTTGTTTTATCCTAGAAATATAAAAAATTGGAGAGGGTGTTTTCTGCCTGATAAACATCAGGGTGGAGAAGTTGTTGGAGTTTAAGGACAAGGCTGAAACGGGACCAAAGCCATAAATGATCTACAGCTGCCTTGGCAGTACCCTTGATCTTGCCTGTTCTCTTCCAGCAGATAATTTTTTTTGTTCTCTTGGACAGAAGTACTGAAGGTTTCCAGTATACTATGGGCTGTTAAACTTGGTGTATAATGCAGGAATAAAAAGCTGAACTAAGGAGGAAAGTTTTCTGCCCTAATACGTAACGAAGTGTAGGTCTTTGCCTTTTTTTTTTTTTCCTTTTGTGGCCTTATGTGGTGATTTTGTTTATTAAAGCTTTCTGTTCTTTGATTAATTCTAGCTGTGTGTTGGGGAAAACAGCTCTAGGTACAACATAATCGCTACTGGCAGAGTTAGTGAGTGGCAGATTGGGGGAGAGAAGAGGATTGAATAAAGAATGTTTTCTACAGAGTTTTGCCAATGTGATAGAAAAGAGGAAAAAATGAGGTTGGGTGACTGAGCAACCAGCTGCGTCTCCGAGGAGTTTTTTCCAAGACTCGGCTTGAAAGTAAAGGTTTCTCCCAGCTTTCCAAGACTGATTTTTTTAATTTCATTTATTAATCATAAATTAGATCCTTCAACACTGCGGTTGAAAGGTTGAGCCGCTGTAGACTCACAGATGTGATATTAGTGCTTTTTTCATGTTCGTGTTTAAAAACGCCTTCAGGAATTTCGTTAATTTGTTTTTTTTTCCTCTCTGCCATCATGAAGAGTCAAAATTTACCAGACTAAAGACTCATGTTCCTTAATCCTGGGACGTCAGGAGCTGATTCTCCTGGTAGTTCAGAAGCTGAGGGTAGGAGGGATTTTAACCCTTTCAACATTATTTTTTCCTCAAGTGTTACGTTGCTGCACACAACTTTGTTGTCACGGGGCAAAAGCTTCACAGGACTACGGGGGGCTGCCAATGTGGGTTGGGGGGGAGGAATCATGCGCATCTAATGCTAGTTAAATGTCATTTCCAGGTGATGGAATACGAGAACAGGATCAGAGCCTACTCCACGCCGGACAAAATCTTCAGATACTTCGCCACTTTGAAAGTCATAAACGAGCACGGTGAATCGGAGGTTTTCATGACACCGCAGGATTTCGTGCGATCGATAACTCCTAATGAAAAACAGCCGGAAAGTAAGTGGAGTGTGTGCAGTAATTGAGGAAACTAACACAGCAAAGGGGAATAAACTCTCCGGTCTCTGCTTACCACATCTTTAAATTTCCCATCCAACGGGTGTGCTGTCGGGTCTGTCTTGTTATGTTGAGAGGTAGGACCCAAAAGGGGGGTTGCTGTGTCTGATGAGGGTGCTGCCACAGTCAAGAAAAGTGGTTTTCTCAACCCACGCTGTGCAGAAGGATAACAGAGCTACAGCCAATGCGGGAAGCTACCAGCGCAGCCATGCAGGAGCCGTGCTGGTCTCTCCCGCAGAGCCTGCAGCGCGTCTGTGCTGGTGTGAACCTGGATGAATGGCAGCAGTGCAGGGGTGCCACCTAACAGTGATCATTCAGGTTCTGAAGCGTTGGTTGCTGTGTGTTTCGCTGGGGCTTCGAGCCCGGGATGGCTAGGGCTATAACGCACCTCCTGAAGCTCCCTTTTCCATCTCCGTGCTCCAAACCTAAAATTAGCCCTTCCATGTTGTCTGAAGTGCTGTTGCAGCATAGTAGATCTCGGTATGAGCTGTTGAAGAGCAGATGACATGACTTCCATGTGTATTTACTTTGGGGGATTTGGCTGGCAACAGGTGGGAGAGCAGGTGCTGTTTTTCCTCATCTGGAAAGCTGTCCCCCGAGCATTTGGTAAGAGGATGGTGTTTGTGGGGTGGCAGGAAGATTTTTTCCTGTCTCCTGTTTTGGAGGAGATTTGTGTTTTGGGTGAGATGTTGGAAATCAGGTTTCTTGGTCTCCTACAGTGTACCTCAAAGAATAAACCAAGCTTTTTTTTTTTTTGTATTAAAACTCCTCTCTGCAGGCATTAATGAAGAACCTCAGCCCCCAAAGGTTAACATTTTGGGAGTGGGGTTTATGTACAAACTGAAACTGTTTTGATGTCTTACGTGACAGCTGCTAAATAAATACCATATATGTTTGTGCTGAGCAAACAACATGAAGCTTGTGCAGGAGGGAAGCAAAAATAATCCCAGCATTAGTGTTAAAAGCACGTTGGTGAATTGATCTTTAGGTTTTCGTCAAGTCCTGAAAATGGCTGTAGTTTTCATATGAATTACATGGTCCCAACTTCACTGAGGATGTAGTGTGAGCAATAAACAGAAAATAACGTTCATAGATGCTGAAATTGTGTGTTACCACCTTACTCTCTTACTTCTTCCGTGCAATGTATGTGCTTGGTGCGTTTTAAAGCGTGCACAGAAAATAGGTGGAAGAGTCCTCAAAAAACACCTCCTTTGGAGACAAGCGAAGGTGACTAATGAGAAATAATGTCACTCTTAGCCACTAACTTTCTGCTGTAGCTATTATTATCCTGGCTAGGTGAGTGGTTTAAATGGCCCCGTGAAGCCTGTCATGCCTTTAAGCGCCTGCAAATGCCACCAGTCAGTGACACAAAAGAGCCTATAAAGGAAGAAAACTGCCGTAGTGATCCTTACAGGTGCTCTTGGCAAGGGGAATGAGATGACAATTGAGCTTTGGCTGCCCATCAGCAGGCAAAGGAGGAGTGTGGGGGCATTCTACATCTTGTTGGTTTGAAAACCTGTCTTGAGGACAGTTACAGTCATGGATTTCCTTCTAAATGAAGCTGCTGCTAGGGTGGTAGTTCCTTACGAGCTCTGTACATTGTGACAATCACCGTAAATGGGTTTTTAATACAGAGTGAACAGAAGGAGAGTAAAACAGTTAATGCTAAAGCAAAGTCAAACCAGCCATAACCGTGTTCCCAAGTGTTTTAGAAACAGGTAGTTAAAAACCCAAACAAAAAGAGGTCTGATATGAAAGCCAGGAGTTAAAGACCAAGACTGCTACCTGCTGGCCGGTTTATTTCCGTACTTTATATCTGTTTGGTACTTCTGAGTCATAGGATAATCTGGATTATAGATGAGTAGGGAAATGCCAGGGCTGCTTTCTCCCTTAGTCACGACTTGGGTGTTCCCTCCACCGGGACTGGAGCATTCCAGGGCTCTCCTTTGGGTCGTGACGAAACCTGGAGTGCTCCTTGGGAATCTCCTTCAGGTGGTGACATAGCCTGCTGCAGTCCTACAAACTGGGTAGGTTAATGCTTGAACTGAATCACAGGGGACTCTCTGCAGTCCCGCTGACCCCAGGGTTTTCCATGAGCGGCGTTTGTTGATAAGTTTATGCTGCGAAGCGATCGTCTTCAGGTCCTGTGAGTTAAACCAGCCCTGCGTAAACAGTCTGAGAAGCACCATCAGGGGAAGGGATGCTCTGAATGCTCAAGCTGCTGGTCATAATTTCAGCAAGTAACTTCTTGTCAATATGCCTGTTATTTTATGAAGAGAAAATACCGTGAAATATAAGCGATGCGGAGTAATAAGGTATCCAAGTCCCCGTCGTACTTATTTTTAAACAGCTAATCTACTGCGAGGTACCTTATGCCTGATTCATTTTATGGATTACCTGCGGGAAAGTTTTGATTTATTGTCAATAAAGCATCAACTGCGTTTTGCTAGCTCGGGGAAAATGAATGCCAATTCATTAGCTCCTGTAGATTGCTTTCTCTTAACAGTTCAGTTAAACTTTCTGCCGTAGCTTTTCCAAGTAGACAAGATCTGCTTAAGGTGTGACACACTCTTGCTGAGCTTGGAAGTGTCTCTCAAAATAAGCCAAAGAATGGCATTAATGTGGAAGCTGCTTAAAAAAAAAAAAAAGCCAGTAATTCCTTATGTGCTATCTGGAAAGGCCAAGTGCCAACAGAAGCGTGGGCAGTGATATCTGCTCCCCGCAGGCCTGTCCTGTTTTTTTACCTCCCACCTCCTCTGGTAGCTGAGACATGGCTCGCTTCCAAGGCTGGATGAGCACGGATGTAGCTTCCTACCTGACGTGTGCTTGGTACCCCAGCCCAAAACCGGGTGAAAATACCAGCTTTCCTTGTCCGGTGGGAAGGGTAAGGGTTTGCAAAAACCCCGCTTTGGATGTTGCAGCTCCTCGAAGACAGCACAGGCTTTTGCTGGGAAGGTGTACGAAGCCAAGACACTGCATGGGAGCCGTAACTGTGCCTGGTATTTGCAGGTGGTTGCTGCCACGTTCTGTAGTCCTACGTAGCTGTTCATGAACGTTTCCAAGTGCTTGGACCCCTTGGTGGTTGCCTGCCAAGTTGTCCTTCCTTTCCTAGCCTCCAAGTTCCCTCCAGGTCCCCAAGTTTCTCTGTTTCCATTCTGCATTGTGGGTTTTCTTGGGGGAAGCGAGTACTTTGGGGCATCCTGGACTAAAAAGGAGCTGTGGCATACTGAGCCAGTACCAGGGTTCTTTGGGCCTTTGTAGCAGGGATTAAAAGAGGTCAAAAAAGGCTTCATACCTCATCACGGCACACTGGCGTGAAGACAGGTTATACCCAAACCAGTCTTGCTCCTCAATCCCAATGTTAACCTCCCTGGTTAACCCAAACTCCTGCCACATGAAAGATGCCTTTCAGCATCCGCCACGCACTGCAGCACCTCAAATAACTGAAGTCTTGGACAAACCCTGGAAGGTTTTTATTTCTTTTTTGTGTGCAAGAAACCACGAACATGCTGTCGAAGCTCAGCCAACAGCAGCAGCTGTGCCCCTGCAGCCTCTTCATGCCGGGTGGTGTTGGAGGAGAGGAGCTGTGGAGAACAGAGCTGATGGTTGGTGACTTGATCAGGCTGTGTAGCTTAATTCTCAGTTTTTAAATGCTGGGGGTTTGTGTGTCTGGACTTCATGAGCAGCTGAGCACCAGCTGGGTTCTGGATTGTTGCCATGCTTGTGTGATTATTTGTTATTTTTGAGTTAAGTTTGTACATTAAGGATGTGACCTTCTGTAGAACCAGCAGCTGTGAGCTGCAACAGGTGCTCGGCTGGCCTGGTGAGGATGAGGAGGACTCCCTAGGCTGGTACAGGTCCCTAAACTTGGGCAGAGTGCTTGACTGGGGTATTTAAGATCCAGAAGGAAACTAGCGATGCTGAATTTGCTTCTGGTTTTTGATGGGGACTTATTTCTGTGTTGTCCCCCAAATACATCTGCTGGAGACACAGTCAGGGAAAAGGTGTGAGTAAGAAGGGAAGTAACTTGGTGGTTATCTTCCCCAACCAGGAGGACAAATAGATGTGGGTTTGGGGTTTTTTTTCTGTGAAAATGTCATTCCTAAGCAAGGATCATCTCTGAGCCTGTCATGCCTGATATGGGACCCCAGGAACTTAGGCAGGGAGGAGCGAGAGGTGCGTTTACGTGCGCGCTTATGTGATAGTCATCAGAAGAAACACGTAATTAGGGCTTCCAGGGTGGTATGGCCAATCTGTTGTGTTGTGAATGCAGATCTCGGAGACACTGACTTGCCTGTTGGAGGGAGGGGAGATGGATGAGAGCGAAGTAGCTCCTTGGACAAAATAGTTTTGGACTTCAACACAAACCTGAATGTTGCTCCCCTGAGAAATCTGAGGCAGCTCACTGTTTGCTCACAGATTACATTTTGAATTCAGGGGAAAATACTTATTCAGAGATCGGAAGCAGACTTACAGCTCTGGAGGAGAAAACTTAGTCCAGCATTTTCTCCTCCCGTAACACAGCACGTTGCATGCCTGGTTAACAGGCTCGTCTTCCGTCTTGGTCATTAGCCCTTTTACTCATCTACTTGCAAGAAAGAGAGTCCATGCTTTATGTCAAGCAGTGGGAAAGGAAAAGCAGATGATGAGTATATGTTACCCAAATAATGTGCAAAATCTGACAAGGATGTAAAGACTGGAAGGAGTTGAAAAGGTTTTTCCATCAGTGGGAAACTGCTGGCATCCCAGAGGAAGTCATGATGGTATCTAATTGATCTCAAATGTGTTTTTGGCATAATATAATCATTCTCCTGGAAGCCTGTTCGTTAAATATTTCTTAAAACTGCAATCTATAATCTGCCCATGGCTCTTTTTAATTTTTTCATTGCAGGATAACATGAAGAGCTTAGTAATTGTTTAGATATTTATCAAGTGTGGTAATTAACTAGCTTTGAGTGAATCCGTGGCATGTATGTTTTTGTTAATCGATAGAAATATAATAAACATTTGACTTCAGATTTGATTAGAGCTGCAAGAGTAACAGGAGTTTGTTCTGTGGGTTTTTTCCTTTACATTAATAATTCCTTCTCTATTAAAACATCCTCCCCAGTGCCAAAAGAAAGGAAGAAAAGTGCAGAGAATCGGGCTTTCCTGCCGAACGCCCTTGTTTTCCCTCATTGTGGCAGGCATTTGGGAATTGTGACAGGTCCTTATTGGTGCTGCTGAAGGTGAGCGGCTGGTACAGAAACCTTGGCTGGGTGAGCAGAAAAATCGCTCGTCCACAGGTATAGTGAAAGGTGAGGTGTTGTGTCCTGTAAACGAGGGGTGTATTCTAGGGCAGGTCGTGGTAAAAGCTCTGGGTTTGTTCGAGCAGAAACAAGCGCTGAAGCCCATGGTCAACTGCGCAATCTGGAGTTGCCGCGGTGCACGTTGTGCTGCCTTCGGTCCAGGGAGGCTTTGTGAAGCAGCCAGGTATCCTCCTAAAACAGTTTCTGGATTTCATTGCTGTCTCTCTTAAAGAAAATCCTACAATCCATTTCTGGGAACAGTATTTCAGCCCCTGCTTTCAAGTGGAAGGTGGAAAAGTTCTTTTTAACTGTTAAATGTGCCTATTAGCCTGTGTTCCTGCAGCTTGTCAGCAATAGCCCAGCCAGGGGATATTTGTTTGGAGTGTATCGCTTACAGACAATCCCATGGTAGCTTTGACTTAGCACGCTGCATTTTGAATAACAGAGATATAATAACTAACATTCTTGCCTTGTTCAGATGTGATTGTCCCCATTCGTGCAGTGCTTCCATTAGCTCTCCAGCCTACGCAAATGCTGAATGCCTTTTGTAAGGTCTTGGAGGAAAAGACTTTTGGGTTTTTTCTGTAATGTAAAGAAAGAACACAGGCATCAGGCAACAGTCCCTCTTTTTTCTTGGTTTCCTTTTGTCAACTTTTAATCTTAAAAGATAAACACATAGCTAAATCCATAAAAAGGAAAATGAACTGTATTGGAGAAAGGAAAATGTGTATAGTACAAGTGTATGCCTTGATCGCATACATGCCCGTTTCAGCTTTTGAATGGGCTTATTCTGTCCGGAAAATTCTGTGGAAAAGGGAGTTTTATAGAGGGACTGAAGTGTGCGGCTTGGTTAATGCGGCAGAGCAGAGGGGATACCGCTGTGCGTGGCTGGGAGGAAGGGTGAGCATAAAACACCGATGTGAACCAAGATGCTTGTGCTTCGTGGTACGTAACGCTGGCTTCCAGGGTGTGCTGATACCGCGACAGGAAAAAAGGCAGCAGCAGCAGTGACAAATCTTTGTGCTGCGTTTTCTCTCCCCAGTCTCCAAGACATGCACAAACCAGGATTATATGTGTGCTTTTTGTCACATGTGGTTGGGTTGAAGGAGCTGACATGATGTAGGCCATGATAACGCCATTTCTGTAACTGCTGGGGTGTTGCAAGCAGTTTCTTCAGCAAATAATAAAATTCTTAGAGCTCTTAAACTTGAGGGGCAGACCTGGCAGCTTCTACACCTGGCCTGAGGGTTTGGGTGCAGCTACAGAAAAGCTGTACGTAAGTCAAGGTCCTCTGTCCCTCACCGGAATAGTTTCAGGTTACCCAGGTGCTTTGTTTTCTCGTGTCTCTTTGTTACAAGCTGTAGCAATCAAGGAAACATGGAAACAAACATAGCATCAGAATCATAGACTCATAGAGTGGTTTGGGTTGGAAGGGACCTTAAAGACCATCCAGTTCCCACCCCCCTGCCATGGGCAGGGACACCTTCCACTAGACCAGGTTGCTCCAAGCCTCATCCAGCCTGGCCTTGGACACTTCCAGGGATGGGGCATCCACAGCTTCTCTGGGCAACCTGTCCCAGTGCCTCCCCACTCTCTCCGGGAAGAACTTCTTCCTGATGGCCAATCTAAAGAAGAAATTGTTCATCTCTGTGCTTGTGTGAATGAGGCTGGACCAAACCCCAGTCTGGATGGAGACCACCCTGTATTCACACCTCCTGATCACACCAGTGGGTTTTTCTTTTGCTGACTCCATTATTGTAACTCATTGCTGTGAACTGTCATGGTGTTTTTTGGTCCCCTCCAGTCACACACACGCACACACACACCCATTGCCTTCTCTTTTGCCCAACTCATGTTATATCTGGAGAGCACAAGGTTTAGAATACTAGCCTCTTCCTTTAGTGGAAGTACTGGTATTCTCCATTTTTAGGCATCATTCTTAGTAACTTTTCTATATTTACATAGAGACTCGTATATATATTATTGTATATTATATAAATGCATATTATCTTTATTGATAAATAGATATGATTTTTATATATACTGATAGAAAACCTCTCGTTCATCTTTTCTTGCCCATCATCTACAAGAGCATCCATTCATTCTGGGTCTCCTTTGAAACCTGTTTGCTTTCCCAACAGTCATGTCCAGCTGGGAGAGGAGTGTGCCATTAAGACATACTTTCACTTGCTATTTTTAACCTGTGCCTGCTTTTTATCTTTCCATGTGTACGCGTGTGACATTGGCCTGTCAAGGATATGTCTTACAGCACTATTTCCTGGCATGGGAATAGGAGGTGTTCTTGGGAAATGGCTATATTGCGACATAAAGTCCTGCATCTGGGTCGGGGCAATC
>NW_010242689.1:535-1408 GCF_000690775.1 Eurypyga helias | reverse complement strand
AAGAGATGGCTCCGAGGAGACCTCAGGAGCCTTCAGCCAATGACTTCAGCCTGCATTCAGACCCTCTCTCTGCCCAGGTACCGACACCTGGGCTCTGCTCTGGTTTCTCTCAGCTCTCTGACATAGGCCAGGGCGATCACGTTGCAGGGGTGCTGTCAAGGAGCAATGGACAAGAGGCAGGACTGTCCCACCGGGGCAAGCCTGGAGGTAACAGCGTTTGGTGGGTGCAGAATGGTTTCTACCAGCTACAGCCCTGATGAAGTAAAACAAATCCTTCAATCTCACCTCACGCAGCCTGGCTTTGGTTTCTCAGCTGGCCAACAGAGAATGGGACGAAGGAAGTTGGGGTCCTCCCAGGTCACAAAACAAGACCCTGCTAGGGTGACACTCAGCTTGTCAAAGTTCCTGGCTCCTAGTCCTGGGTAAAGCTATCCATACATCTGATTATGGCTCCAAAATTATGAAGTTAAAGTTTTTTTCCTGTGGAGGTGTTGTAGGACAGGACATATTTCTAACATTTCGTACAACATCTCTACTCCAGGTCAAAAGTGGAGTAATGGAAGACACATAGAACTATAACCAGAGGAAAAAAGAGAAGCAGCATGAGCTTGGGAAGGTGCAGATGTTGTATAAGAGGCATGTGCTCAAATGTTACTCCTGTGAACATACACTGTGTACACACATCCTCTTAAAATCCTACTGTTATGTTACCATAATGACTTTGGTATAATCATAGGGTCATACAATGGTTTGGGTTGGAAGGGACCTTACAGACCATCCAGTTCCAACCCCCCTGCCATGCGCAGGGACACCTTCCACTAGACCAGGTTGCTCAAAGCCTCATCCAGCCTGGCCTTGAACACTTCCAGGAAT
>NW_010242689.1:0-476 GCF_000690775.1 Eurypyga helias | reverse complement strand
GAGACTGCCCTGCCCCAGGTGCAGGACCTTGCACTTGGCCTTGTTGAACTCCATGAGTTTGGCAGTGCCCCCCCTCTCTAGCCTGTCCAGGTCCCTCTGGATGGCATCCCTTCCCTCCAGCGTGTCACTGCACCACACAGCTTGGTGTCGTCGGCATGGCATGGCATGGCATGGTGTGGCATAGCATGGCATAGCATCATATACACTGGACTGGACTTGACTAGAATGGATTAGACTACTTCAGTTGGAAGGGACCTGCAGTGACCATGCAGTCCAACTGCCTGGCCCCTTGAGGGCAGACCAGATGTTACAGCATGGCATTAAGGGGATTGTCCAAATGCCTCTTGCACACTGACAGACTTGGGTCATTGACCACATCTGCAGGAAACCTGTTCCAGTGTTTGATCCCCTTCCTGGTAAAGAAATACTGCCTCACGTCATGTCTGAACCTGACACACAGCTCAGGCACTTGACCC
>NW_010242688.1:5447-7805 GCF_000690775.1 Eurypyga helias | reverse complement strand
GACCTTGCACTTGGCCTTGTTAAATCATGACACAGAATAAAACATCTAATTTTTAAAATGTATTTTCAGATATCTTTTTACCATAAAAATATTCAAACTACTGTTATGCCTATCGAGTACTACATGTTTACCATATAGATTTATCACAGTGCAACTAAAAACATATTTTGACTTTTATTTGTCAGATGCCGACAATAATTTTTATACCCAGTTTGTGCTTGCACAAAATTCTAGTGGTAGCCATAGTGGCACGACAGAGTTTACAATAATTCCAGCTATGAATTATATATAATTTCCCTTAAGTTTTCTACATTAAAGTGCATTTCACTTTGTTCTGTAATGAACTTAATTATTTATTCAAAGAAGTAAATAACTTAGGTTTCAAAAAACCTCTACAATAAGATATGGCAGTAGGTAATAGTTCCTTTTATCCAAATATCTTAAATTTTTAAACCTCCTTGCTAAGCTAACAGTTTACAATAGTTTTGAAAATGAACCTCACAAACTGACATCCATCAAGTTGTTTTATTCCCACTGTCCTTTGTGGTTTTTCCCTACTGCTGAAGTTAAAAAAAGGTAAGATAAACCAGTTTAAACTGGCAACAGAAAGAGATGTTTAGCTAAATTTATCTTCTTGATTTTTTTTAATATGTAAGTGTATATTTATATTTATGTATGCACGCACATAGAGGTATGAGTGCTTGTACATCCAAAGGCAATTTCAACAATAATGAATGCCAGGTAAGCTACTTATCCATAATTTAATTTTCTGTATTTAAATCAGAACCACATATAACAAATAAACCTGAATTTAGTTACTGACTTAGCTCCATCTTTGTCACCTCTATTGTGAAGTCTTCATAGAAGCCACATCTCTGGTCTGAACAAGAAAGTTTGGCAGGGGAGAGAGGAGGATATCCATGCTTGTCCCACTCCTGAAGAGGTGCTGAAGACAGAAGCAGCTGGGGTTATTATTACAAGAAAAAACTCTGCACTGCCCCCTCCCTTGTACAACTAGATTTCATAAAGACACAGCATGAACTGGTTTAAGAGGCTAAACCAGGACTCAGCCATTGGGTTATTACAGCACTGTTTAAACAACACAATAAATCAACAGACTAAATGGAATTTAGCTTGTCCAGAAAACCTTCCAGTCAGGATATATGACCTGGAGCTCTACAAAGACTCAACAATTTCCTTGAAGTGTTTAATCTTTACATGAGAAACTAAATATAGAAAACAAATCAGATTTAACACAACAAATTATCAACATGCACATAATTTACCTGATTTAGTGGAGTTTGTAAGCTAAGATGTATCTAGGTGCTTAAAGAACTATTTCGTAGAGTCTCTTTATCAGCCTGTTCCCTCAAGTCATACCCTGACACGCCTCCATATCAATTCTTCTGGGATAGGCTTTACTCTTAAAGTTTCTTTGTTCCAGCTTTAAAGTCAGAATTATTTTCTCTTCGCACATCCCAAGACCATAAGTCAAACCACATTACTGCTCCCCATACAACAGATATAAAATTTCAAACATATCAATTCCTACACCAGCAGGTGGAAGCTGAAAAGATGTTGAAAATAGAGGCTTTAAGCCAACAAGAGAGAAAATTTCAGGAACAGCAGGTATTCTTGTGGGTTCTGCAAAATGTGTGAAAATTTTTTAGAAGTGTATAACCAAGTTGATTGGTTTATTGTCAGTGTTTCTTAACATTTACAGAGCCAGCCATTAAAGAGATAAAATCAAATTTTAGTTCCATTTTAACAGAGTGACTACTACTCTCTGCTTGAGAGCCAAATTTGTGCTTCCACCTGCCTAACACCTCTCAACACCATTTCTCCTCATCTCCATCCATGTGTATATGTGTGGTAGTTATGAATGATATTGCCTTACCTGTAGGGATCTGGTTTAGATTTTTAATTTAATAAGGCCCCAATCTGTCACATAAACACATCAGCACAAATGTGTTCTCCCATTACATGTCTCGCTGAGGTTTTCCCAAGCTGTGGCCACACCAGCAGCAAGCGGCAGTAGAGTAGGGATTGACAGTGGACACAACATGACATCAGCCAACAAGTAAATTGCACCGTGAGAGCAAGTGTAATGGGATTGAAACCAACTTCTGTAAACTGAGAAAAGCATATCTTAAATACTTTGATTACCTTAACTTCTGATACCAATTTTTGGGGGTGGGTGGTGGAGTAGGGAGTGTGTGTGGTGTGTGTCTTCTTAAAGATTTTCTTTCTAAAGCAGGGACTATTTTCATATCAGTCACTGCGCACTCTTAAAGCTAATTCCCCCATGTAGGTATTTTCAGAAAACAATCTCATTATAAGCAGAAAGAAAGTAAAACC
>NW_010242688.1:0-5408 GCF_000690775.1 Eurypyga helias | reverse complement strand
ACTCTTTCTACTTTTCTGTAAACACCACTTAATTGTATTGACTTTCTGTGCAGATTGCATTTATTCTAGTATAGGGGAAGTTTTCCAAATCATTTGTGTTCTTTGGGTTAGACAACATAACTATCCTTTTGGCATACAAATTGAGATTTTATATCTTCAAAATCTACTACTTCATCCTAGAGCTACCTGGAGCCATTAGACTCTTATTTGATAGGACTTACTAAAAGCTGATTTTTATTTATTTATTGAATGCCCAAATGTCTGCATGAGCCTTGACACTGCTAAGCGTGTCGGTATTTTTTGACAAAGAACAATTCCTAGAACTACAAGGTGAAGTCCTGCACAATACATGGTTTAAGGAAAAGAGGTCACTATTGTTTCTGTCCCCTTTGCAGGTCTGCAGCTCTTCTTCCCCAAAGCCTGGAGAGCGGCCTTGAACCTACCTGCAGAATAAATGTCATAACCATTACCTACTCTAGTTTTGGGTTGCTCTGTCCCGATAGCTGCAGGTTTCCATCTTATCTACCTCACTATTTATTTGACCAGCGGAAGAGACAAGGTACGGGTGGTACTATAGCTTTTTTAGCAGGAATATTGGAGTTGAGATCAATACTGTAAATAGAACTGTGGGGCTTCACAGTACATAAATGCCACGCAGTAAACCTTAAGTACTTAAGCCCTAGTAGGTGTCAGCATTTCACATTCGCTGATTTGGGCCATTGCTTTCCAGCTCTGGTGGACCACTCTCCTCCTATATTTTATTACATTTGCTGCATAAATATTATAGGCAGCCTGGCTTAGGATGCTTGGCATTAAATACCAAGGTGCCTAAAAATTAGGTGTTGTGACAGAAACCTTTTGTAATTGATCCCTAGTGTTCAAATCCTGAAAATCAGAGCATAGTCTGAGGACTGTGTTCTCTATCCTATCATTTGAACCCTACATCTCAGTGAAAAGGTCAATAAGGAGGATTTTTCAACTGCAGGAGGTGGGTGACAAAATAATGTTGTGAACTAGTATTTGCATTTCTCTCAGAAGACCACACAGGTCTTTTCCCCTGAATGACAGTGACAGTATCGTCATTTCATCATCTCTGGGGACAGAAGCTCAAACACAGCCTTAAATGAAAAAAGAAATATTTATATTACCATAGTGGTTCTGAAGACAAGGGGCAGCAAGGGGAAAGATTTGGATGGGATGAGGAAAATGCAGTCATCCCTGCACTCTAGTTACTAACATATAGTAACATATAGATACAGTTTTCGTAGTCCATTATTGGCTTTTAATTGAGACCATATACAGTAGTAATTGATCAGTTTGGGGTGAAAATGAATTAAATGGATTTGAAAACTTTGCCTTGACTCAGTATCTTTCTCCTAATCTGTATGTGATTCTCAGTGTTTCTAGTTCTAAAGTGATACTGTGTCCATTTTCACACCAAGGTGAAATTAGTCATCTTGGCTGTGTTCTGAAGGCGGTCATCAGCACACCTGAGGAGCCCCTACATATTCAGGGTTTACAGACCAGGGATTCCTTCACTGGCCTCTGAGATTCTATGATATAGATTGGATTAAATAATGAGAAAAATGTGTTGAAAAATAATGGAAAGCTGCCCCATGGTAGAGGAAGGACTAGATGGGCACATATATTTCCCTGCAGTTTTAGATTAACATGTCTAAAGAAACATTCAAACCTGGAGAAGTTAACAAAAACAGCAGCACATTTATAGACAGATATCTCATCCTGGACAGAATGCAACAATCAAGGGGATATGTTAAGCACAGAGGAACAAATCTTTGCTACAGTAGAGTGGGTCTGTTTGTTATATTTACTGTGGGACTATCCGAACCATTTCTATCAGATGCCAACAGACAGTCTTTTGAGCCACTCTTTTGATTCCTTCTGTTTGCAACGCAATAATCCTTTTTCATAATGAAGACAATGACTTCACATCTATGCAGGATCTTTCACCTAGGTGAATCACAAACCACGTTTAAATTTCATACTACTTAAGCATCTTACATATAGAAATTGTTTTGTGGGCCACTGAAATACGGTCATTATTTATCTTTCTAAGAGAAAAATGAAACAGATGGAAAATCCAGTTTAGTAACTCCTTGATACAAATCTCTCTCCCTGCTCTCCTGTGCAACAAAATAATTGAAATGTGAAGTCCCTTCTTTTTACAAATAATTTATGAAATTCAGTAAAGTTAGCATTTTAAATATTTTACTTGGCAAGTAAATATTCAGCCATGACTGGGGCTAATACATGCTGGCAGAAGATAAGATATGCAAATATTTCTCATTTTCCCCCTGCTATATATATATGAGATCAGTCTCCTAGAATAACTTACAACCATCTGCAGTAAGTCTGGGCTGATACTCTCGTGCTTGAGAGGTTAAAATTCAGATCTATAACTCTTACATTTTCAGAATTTCTCTAAGTATTACTTTTCCATTTTTTATTCACATAATTTTAAAACTTGCTTTCAG
The DNA here is from genome assembly GCF_000690775.1 of Eurypyga helias. Classification (NCBI taxonomy): domain Eukaryota; kingdom Metazoa; phylum Chordata; class Aves; order Eurypygiformes; family Eurypygidae; genus Eurypyga; species Eurypyga helias. The sequence goes on along the minus strand of NW_010242688.1, from coordinate 2,913 downwards.
ATCTTATACTGTATTGATAAAATAAGTCCAATGCACACAAGCTTCCCAGTTCTTTTTCTGACTTTTATTAACTGGATAAGTGTTTGCATTTTCTTTTTCAATGATGTTTTCTTTCAAATTGCATTTGTAATTTTGAGCTTATTTGTTCAAAATAAATCCAAATCTAAATGGATTTGCTTTTTTCTGCCATTTTACCTACCTAAAAAAATTCTACCCATGCTGAAATAGCAGCCAAAGGCAGGTAGCATCTGTTAACTCTTGCAAACTTTGTTTTATCATATTCCTGTTTGAGAGCTCACTATTGCACCCCTGAACAATAAGAAAGATTATTTCATATATCATTGCAAAATACCTTTCAGATTGTTATCACCTAGTTATAATTATCACAGAGCTGTCTTGGATTCTTTGCCAGTCTTAAAATAATAGAAGATCACATTCGACCTGACTTCCACCATGACAGCAAGCACTGCAAAAGGACATTGCATCTAATGAAAGATATGTATAGGTGTTCAACTAGGATTTATTTAATGAAACTGTAATAATCCTGGAAAAATAGAGGTCAAAAGCATACAGTGAAAGACAGGGTTGAAACAAAATTGTATGTTTTGTGTTTCATCACTGAATACAGCAGGACATTCAGCCCAACAGAAATAATCAGCCTCAAACATCACAAACAGTTACATATAAATTAAAACATGCTTTTGTTATATTTTTAGCATGAATTTACAGCTGTTTGCAAACATGCAGGGCCAAAGTTACTCCTAATTTAACTGCATTAAATTATGCAGAATTATCATGGAATCATAGAATCATGGAATGGTTTGGGTTGGAAGGGACCTTAAAGACCATCTAGTTCCAACCCCCCTGCCAGAGGCAGGGACACCTTCCACTAGACCAGGGTGCTCAAAGCCTCATCCAGCCTGGCCTTGAACAATTCCAGGGATGGGGCATCCACAGCTTCTCTGGGCAACCTGTTCCAGTGCCTCACCACCCTCTCCGGGAAGAACTTCTTCTTGATATCTAATCTAAATCTACCCCCTTTCAATTTAAACCCATTACGCCTTGTCCTTTCACTACATTGGAAAGAGAATGAGTTAATTAATTTAAATCAAAAGCACAGTTAATTCAGTTGTTGTTGAATAATTACATTTCTTACCTTTAACCTCACCTGGAACTTCCAACAAGTGTCATGGCTTTCATTAGGCTTTTTTTTCTTCCTTTAGTGTGGAGACATAATGGCACAGAATGAGGTTGCCCCAGTAGTGGGTCCGGATAGTTCAGTTGGGGAATCCAGAAAGCAAACTTCCTGTAGTCTTTTTTTCCACAACTCTAGGATAAAGAAGTTTTATATCAGATTTGATCTACTGAAATTTATTAGTTTTAAAATCTGTCTGAATAACATAGTTTTATAATATCTTCCAAGACAATGCTTCTCAAAAACGTAGTAATTTTTTGTCATGATAAAAACCAAACAAACCAACCAAAAAGATAAAAGTGTTGCTAAAACCTGAGTGTAATTCAACAACTTTAACCATCAAGAGCTTTTTCTTGATGAAATCTCATAAACAAAAACTTGCCAATATGGGGTCACTGAGGAAAATGAATCGAAATTATCTAAAGGTGTTCTTTTATAGTGTTTTTTATATGCCATGTTCATGACTAATTCAGAATTTAAGTGGTCTTAATTAAATTTAGCTTTATTATTTCCAAAGTAATTTCAAGTGACTAGCATTGCAACCATTTCTATTCTGACTCAGAGCACCTACATAGGCATTCAACATTGCTTAACTAATCCGCTTATAAAACTAATTAGGCTTAATTTTCCTGGATGTACTCATGTAAATAGGCTCACGGATATGTACTGAGTAAATCCCACCTTGTATAAAACATGAGAGTGGAAATACAAGACTAGAAATGCCTACACCATGTTCTATGACAGGCAAGAAATCAGGGATTAATTGTTCAGTCAGCATCACTTCAAAGAGATGAGGAAGAGGAAGCTTTTAAAAGGCAGTTCTGTTGAGCCAGAACAAACTGTCTCCAGTTCAGACCTGCCCCCTCGTATCCTTCTGTCAGAAAAACAGTAGGAAATTTTGAATTAGAGCTGTGTTTTTAATCAATTTCATTAGTAAAGAGTACTTTGAGCCATAGCTTAAGGTTGTCAGGAAAGTAAATAAAAAAATCGGATAGGTTCAGGAAAAGTAGAAAGCATAAACTGAGGTTAAGATAGATCGAGATCCTAGGAAATGGGACAAGAAACTTATTTACCAAAAAGTTGAACAGTGTATGGACTAGATTTGCTAAGGCATGTAATAGAAACTCAGTTTCTGGTAGAGAGGTGGTAGCGGAAGCACACAGCATGGGGGACAAGATTGAGACAACTGCAGATACCCAGGCTTTGATAGATTTTGTCTACACCCAATGCCTTAAAAGCCACTCAATCCTTGAAGAAAGAGAGAGAGAGAAAGGCTAAGGATAGCGATCTAAGCAGAAAGAAAGCTTACACAGAGTGTTTGAAGTAAAAATGCGGCTCACTGCAAGCAGAAGTGAAGTCTGCAATAAACAGACAAGGGTGAAGAGAAAACATAACTGAGAAGTTAGCACTGAGACTTAGGGATGAGCTGTTTCACGACAACTTAAAGACATTCCTCTAGCAACAGTATATTGATTTTCTGCACTCAGGGTGAAATATCCTGCTTATGGGAAAGAAATACAATAATTGCAGTAGAGCAGTTGTAATATGCAGTAAGGTCAAAGGGTCTACACAGAAACTTCAGAGTAAAACAGTGTCCCGGCCCGGTTATCCCGGGAAGGGGGAAGATTCGCTGTTATACCCAGAATGAGATTAAGACACAAACGAGGTCAAATGCCGCTAACAAAGGAGATTTATACAGATTGCAGCATCTTATCCAC
>NW_010242687.1:311-3014 GCF_000690775.1 Eurypyga helias | reverse complement strand
CATTCCCTGTCCCCCTGTGCTGTTGCTGGGCGGGAGGAGGTAGCCCAGGAAGAAGGGAGAGGGAGAGGGGGACAAGAAGCAGGGGCAGGGGGGAAGGTTTTTAAGATCCGTTTTGTTTTGTCTCTCATTGCTCTACTGTGATTTGATTGGTAACAAATTGAATTGATTTTCCCCTGAAGTGGACTCTGTTTTGCTTGTGACGTAAGGGTGGGTGACCCCTCCCACCCCACCATGGGGAGGAGTGCACCCCAGAGTGGGGCTGTGTCGCTGGGCACAAACCACGACACCCACCTCATTTCCAGCTCTGCTGTCAAGGTAAGTTCCACCGACTGGAGTGTGAACAACAAGAGTGTGTAGGAGCCTGAAACACACCTTTGCAGGCTGCTTTCCTTCCTACTGGGGACTTGGACGTGGTCAGGCTGGACCCTTTCCTGATTCAGAGGTAAAAAAATTGATGCTCTCTCCCACCCTCTTGCCTTACTTTTTTGGCAACACCAAAGGCAGAGCACGCTCTCCTGCGTGGCATGAGGAATGCAGTGCTTACCGGGGCGGCTTGGCCGTGGTGGGTGTTGGCAGATAAGCTGTGGTGAATCTCACGCTTGGCTGATTTCTCAGCCCATCTCTTGGAAATTCTCATTCTTTCCCTGCCCCCGCAGGGAAAATGTGCCAGCAGCTTCAACCAGAGCTCCGCCAGCTTAGCTCACCCTTGCACTAGCAGTTAGTGCAGGAGAACCTGAGGTTTTATTTTGTTGCTTTTGTATGAAAAGGTTATATACAAACAGATTCTTGATATTAAATCTTGTAAAAGCTGCTTTCTCAGCACACAAGAAGTTAATATGGTAACAGGATTTTTGCAGTGGGATGTGAGGGTGCCTGCTACAAGACTGGACCTTTTTCAGTAACGTGGATCTAGTGCTCACACGACACAGGTCACTAGTGCCGGATGTAGTGACAGGGAGTGGGGTGGCACTGGTGGCTAATAATCGTGCCAGGGATAGAGTTGCCAGAGAGCGGAAGATGCTTCCAGGAGGACCTATCTGATAGGAATAAGAGGAGGAGCCCCAAATGAGCAGTAGGAGAACGTTCCCACGGGCCTCGGTCAGAGGATATGGCCATTTGCGAGAGCATTTCACAGTCTTCCCAGCTTTCGCAGAGAAGCTGGGAGGGCTGAAGGCCATGCAAAGCCTGTAGTTAGGCTGGAAATGCCTGATCCATGGATGATTGTTGGAATGGATGTCTAGCTGAGCTAGGCTCAGGGAGGACAAAAGCAGGCTAGAAGAAGCCACTGAAGCAAGACGGTGGCCTGCTGATAACTCCTGAACTGGAGATGTCTTCTTGGGCAGGATGCCAGTTGCAAGAACTGTGTTGGCTGCCTGTCAGAGGGAAAGTCTAGGGAATGATGGAAGCTGCTGGAATGGAGACATCCCAAACACACAAGCGCTGCGTCATGTTTTGGTGCTGGGAGAACTGTGTTTGTGGTGGGGAGGGGGAGCAGGCTCTGTTGGGGATGTTAGGTGGTTATTCTGCTTTGCCTGATTAAAACTGCTCTCTAAATTGTTAAACACCTGAGGGAGGATGCCTGGTGGGGCTGCAAAGGAAAATGCAGATGGAGATGATATGGTGTGACCCAGATGGGGAATTGCACTGCACAGCTTTGTAAACAGAGGATTCACAGGAGAACTGCGGGGGAGTAAGAGTCTGCAAGCTCTTACTTTAAGCTATGGAGCAGAGCTCCCCAAATGTGTCTAAGGCATAGAAATTCCTCCCCTTCCTGACTCATATGAGACCAGGATGTTTAAAATAAACTCATAAATCAAGCTTCCAAAAATCCATATTTAAACACCCAAATAAAGATTAGCTTTTAAGATGCCTCTGGGTTGGCATCCATTTTTTCTGCAAACCAAGCCACTTGTTTAAGTGATTAAGAGTGGCTTTAACAACAAATCTTCAAGAACAACATTTGAAAATCTTGGCCAGAAAGAATTGGCGATGAATCCCGCCTCATGCACACAAATGGCTTTTTGAAAGCAGAAGGCGGTTTTACTTCTCCGTTACTTTGTGGAGCTAACATACTGTGTGACATGCTGGAAGCCAGCTGGATAAATGAAAAATACTGCTACGCATTCTTAGAGAGTATGTGCCTGAATGAGCGAAAACAGAACAGCCTTCTTGCCTCTGCTGGCTACCGGTAAGCGAAGATTACTTTGCCTGTGGTGTTTCCCGAAGTAGCTGCATCCAGACACCCACACAGCAAAAGGGAGGCAACGCTTTCGAAAAGGATGATTTCAAATTAATGACTGAAAAATACAAAAGCAGCTGTTTTAGGGCAATAGCATGAGGAAGGAAGAGGCTTGTTTGAATGTATCTAGAGGGAAAAAAACCCCAAAACCCAGATGGGCAGATTGGGCTGCTCCATTGCAGTTAAAGTAATTTTCTGCTTTCATCGAACTCATTGTGTCAGGGGATTGTTTTAAGGCAAATAAGTGGCATAATTTAAAAGTAATGAATATAGATTTGTGCAGCAAATACAGACGGTTATTCTGCAGTAATCCTCCACACCTCCCTGCTTTCGGCAGGATCAGCTGAAAATTCAAGCCCCGCAGAGCATTTACTCCTGAGGAATGAGTCCTCCTTGCTAAGCCCCAAGGATTTTAAATGCACATAATTAAATACACGGATGATAAATTACTGGAAAAGATCATC
>NW_010242687.1:0-280 GCF_000690775.1 Eurypyga helias | reverse complement strand
CCCCCCGCCTGTCTCTGCAAAGAGAACTAACCCTTTCGCCGCTGGACTGTTCAGCACAGCACCGACCCAGCCACATACCTGCTCCGAAGCATAATCCCAGAGGCGCCGGTCGCGTCCTTTCTCTGCTTGTAATCCCAAGGGAAGGCATCCTTGGGGAGATGCCAGTCGTACTGGAAACCAAGGGGTATATTCACATCTGTAGCTGCCTCTGCCTGGATACTGGTCAGTCGGGCGGAGGGGTGGGGGGTCTCTACCCCTCTTCTTTGGCCGAGGAATAAAA
>NW_010242686.1:0-12130 GCF_000690775.1 Eurypyga helias | reverse complement strand
GAGGGGAGGCCCGGCTTGACCGTGCCCTTTTTCCCAGTCTGGAAAGGTCGCTCCGCCAACGCCGGCGTGAATGAGGAAGGGTTTGTTTTGTTGCTCCTCAGCCAAGGGGCAGCACCGAAGTGAGTGAGTGACAAGTGCCATGTCGGTGTCGTGGGCCCTAGGAGACCCGTACAGACCAAAGCACATCGGAGAGGGAGGGGGTGTGCTGGGAAAGGCCTCCAGGCCCCCTGGTACGTGGGCTCCCCTGGGGTGGAACAGCGAGTTATAAAGGATGGCTGCTTTGGGGCAGTGGGAACCTGTCTGAGAGGGGGAAAAGAATTACGCTGAATTGCTGGGGAGCTCCAGGCAGGTGCCAGCTTTTGTTCAGGCAAGTTGGAGGACCTATTTCCAACAGAGAACAGTAAAATCTCCAATTGTGGTATAGCTGTGGGTTTATTCTCCTCATTACCCATTTTAAAATGATAACGGAAATAGAAAGAAACAGGACTGTGTAATGGCTTCCTCTCGCAGCACTTCTGGAGAGGTAGTATGTCCTCTAATGTTTCATGTTAACAACTGTGCTTGGGGATGGCTTTCAGCAGGCTGAAACAGGTCAGCCAGTGCTTGCGGGCAGTTGTATCGGCACTTTTCTGGAAGGACTGCCTGATCTCGACTGAAGGCCAGATGGGAGGACAAACTAGTCTATCGCTGTTCATCAGAACAAACAGTTCTCTTAGCCGGCAGTTACTGGAACTGATGGTAATCACCAGGATGGAGCATGAATGGATGTAGAAGTGCCTGTGCTAAACCGAGAGTTGTTTATTGTTGTATTCTTTGGTGTATGAGGTGACCCTTGTTCCTCAGAAAAGAGTGTAACAAAAGCCTTAGTATAGGAGAGCCAGCACTGTTGTGTGTGCTTCCTTGGAGGAGCTTGTGGAGTGTCCCTGAAAAAGTCTCTGGAGCATGCTTAGAGAGGCCAGCCCACCTGCTGTGAAACTCAGCGGGGGATCCCTGTGCTGCTATGAGTTGCCCATGCTACCCCCAGCCAGAAGAGAGGGGAGCAGGGCGGCATTGCTTCATTTGGCATCTGTAGTTGGAAGTAGGTTTGGTGTATACAGACTGTCATGATGAAGGTAAGTTAGAATCAGAATAGTCCAGGTTGGGAGAGACCTCAAAAGACTGTTGGCCAACTTTTTCGTGGGATTGTCCCATCCCAACAGATGGGTTATATATGAGTTGTCCCATCAGGATTTTTCTTTGCAATAAACCAGAGGTTAATGCAAGACTTCTTTTTGTTATTGTTGTGGTGGTTATTGTTTTGTGTGTGACATAAGAGGGAGAGAAATCTGGATCTTTTTAACATACACGCCCAAATCTCATTTTGATGTCATGTGGAGAGCAGGTGTTTTTTCTGGAGATACCATCACTTAGCCCTATATGTATTCCTATGTAGTAATCAGGTGTAAGGGTTCTGGTAGGTCTTTTGGGCCTAGTTGGCCTCAGCAAGGATGGGTTGATCGTTGCGACCATTCTAGTTCTATTTGTGATACCTGTACAATGCACCTATGACCCTAATCTTGGTCTTGTGTCTCCTTGAGTAGAACTTAGTTACTTTGTGGGTGTCACTTGGTATTCTTTCATCTGATCTATGCAGAACATTTGTTTTTGCTGAAGGGAAGGAATGACTTCTTTGAATTAGAGTAACTGGAATATCTGATTGTTATTGCTTGTCTTGTTTATTAATTTTAGGTGAGTTACAAGACTAGTGCTTCTAAATGCTATGTTGCAGAAATAACTTTTAAGGTGTTTAGTTGGCCTGATGCAGTCAAGGTAGCAAAATGTGTGGGCATCTCTGTATCTTGGTTAGGCATAAGACTGACAATACAACACTTGGATTGCAACAGCACAGTAAATTATGGGCTTATTTTTTCCCAGCTGGAAAAAATCCAAAAGGCAACCAGAGCAAGAACTTTATCATTTTTTAAACAGTGTTAATTCACAGTAATAATTGGCGGGAAGGGAGTAGTGGGGGCAAGAAGGAATGTAAGCTCAAGTAGGTAACACCTCTTTAATGTCTTTTCTAGCTAGCATTGGTATGTCTGTATCGCTTTTGGAATGAATTAACCCTCAGAACTGTGTATTGGGAGTTACAGTTTATATTCGGCTTTTCTTTAAAACACTTCTAGAATAGGATATTGGAGCTTGACTTTTTTGTTTTGTTTTGTTTTTTTGTTAATGCTGTCTTGTTTTATTTTTTGTGGTAGTACAACAAGAAAAATATATGTCCTGACAGTAATCAAACTTACTGGTTTAAGGCAAGAAACCAGAAACCCACTAACCTAATTGCTCACTTAACATTCTTTTCAGATGGTACTTTGCTGATGATTTTTGGTTCTTCCTTGGTCTAAGTTAATGTCCTTAGGCCCTGATTCTATTTTCAAATTTATTTTATGAGTAATTCTGGTATGTATGCTGAGTCTTGCTGACTTTAGTATGGTTCCTTATGGGTATTGGAAAATAACTGAGACTGTTTGTTGACTCAGTGTGTATATAATGACGTATGTTGCCAGAATAAAATTGTTCATGGAAGAGCTGTCTGCATACAAGGACCTTTAAAATACTAGCTTTGGGTATCTGATTGTTTTTTGTCTTTATTCCATCATATTTACATTTTCCATGTAATGGCAAAGCCATACAAACCATTTAAAGTGCCTGTCCATGGAGTTCAGCCAAGTTCATTGATGTGTATGTAACTCCAGACTGCTAATCTTCCAGGTATGAGAACCCTGGGTGCTGGCTCCACCAATATTTGCTCACTTTAACCAGACAAGGATTTCCTTAGATAGACAGTGTTCCTTCCAAGGAAGTCTTGAATAATTGTGTTGAAGTGTGAACAGTTGATATCCTTCTTCAAATCAGATTCTGGGGAAAGGAAAGGGAAATTCCTGATTCCTAGCTAGTCATGAAAGATTGAAGTGGGAGCTGGGCTCCCAAGATTCAATATTTAAATTTAAAAAAAACCCCAAAACAACAAACCTGACAGTCTGTTCATTTGGATGGTATGTGCTCTTTTTGTCACTTGAGCAGCTACTTAATTATTGCTGCAGCAGCAAACATGAACTGTTTGTTGTCAGTATGCAAACTTCTTGCCTTTGTTTTGATAAGCAGGCTTTCAGTTTTTCTTACACCTAGAGTGGCTATTTGATTTGAAGTAAAACATAGTACTTTTACCATTAGAAATGTGTATTTTTTAGTAGCACAGAGTTCATTCCACAAGAGCTTCCATGTTTCTTCTTCACACTAGAAAGTACTTTTATCAAAATCATTCACTTTTATAAAACTTTGTTCTCTGAACTTGTTTTCTAGACTTAAGTATCTTTTGTTTTGCATCAATTTCCAAAGCATTGGATTTGAGAGTTGTTTTTTTTCCTATGGTTGCCAGTTGTTCTATGGGTGCAGTATTGAAAGTGTAATTAGTTAATTTCTTCCCTCTTTATCAAAATTTCTTTTCCTGTATTATGGCAATATGCAAAGATGAGGACCGGTTCTCAGATTTTGACAGCATGTTTGGCATGGTGGGGTTTTATTAGTGTTTGTCTTGGTTGCAGCATTCCTGATGCAGAGGGGGAAGCGTACTATGTTTCCCATGCAGATCCATTAGCTCCATCTCCCTTCTCTCTGTACAGGAGAAACCTGGTGTTTGAGGCAGGGTGAACATACGGATTTTCCTAGGGAAAGGGAATGTGACCATTTTGGATGATTTCTGATAATTCCCGACTGCTGTAGTGCCTACACGGCGCCAGGTGCTAGCAAACAGGTATTAGAGAAACACAGTTCTTGCCTCATACCGATTTCTTTCACATTGGTAAATGAACCTGTGATATCTCAGTTCGGGTCCACTTTGGTTTGTATAAGGTGGTTTTCAGCTGTAAGAAGCAACCAGCTTGCTGTGTCTGATGATCTGTAGTCAGCATTTAGGAGTACAGCATCAAGACACTGCCCCAGCACCAACCTGTGCGGGGCTGGTTTAGCTCATCGTACTAACTTGACACCCAGCAAATGGGACAGGTTTCCTTGGAGCCATTTCTGTCTTTCCCAGGGATGTTTTGAAGGAGGCAGGTAGCTAGATAGCGGTGCTGTCGAGTTGTCATGTGTAAATAAAACAGAGGCATGGAAGCTCCCAGGTATGTGGCAGAGAAGGTTAATGTTGGTCCTGTCACTTTAGCCTCAGCTTTTTTAATTTTCACTGGCTTTTTGGGAAAGTTTCTATGCTCATGCTTGAGAATAGTGAAGAGTGACTATAGCAAACATATCAATAGATATTTTAGGACTTTTCATCTGTGATTGGGAATGCTGTCAGCTATACTGCGTGTCAGTTTATAGCCAAAGTGACAGCAGTTCGTGTTAGCGGTCAGAACTGCGATGTGTGCTGGGTCTGCAGATCACATTCGAGTGAGTTTCGATTGTTGCCCTTGGCTGGCACAGAGTGCATAGTGACGTTTGGAGCTGGGAAGGCAGACCCTGTATAGTGAAAGAGCTGGAGAACGACAGGGCACAGGAGGAGGAGACTATGGAGCATGGTATGTTTTGATACCGCTGATGTTTTCAGCCATCCTAGCGCTGCCGATGGACACTTTAAAACCAGCGCAATTGTCAAGAAGCCCTTTGGATATCCTGTAGTAGTCTTGTAGTTTAAATCATTAGTTGTGCTCTTTCCACTGGTGTTTTCCTGTTGAGGTAGCTAGATGTATGGAAGAAGGCTCTGTGGGATCACTGAGCTTTCTGATAATGTTTCACAACTTCTTAAAAAACAATGAACAAACAAGCAAGCAAAAGTAAACATTTCAGAAGGCAGTTGTTCCTGATACACAGCACAAAGCTTACATTTCCAAAGACCAGGGAGTACAAAACCAGGGTTAAATCTCACTGCCATTTTAACACAGAAGAATCTTGTTAGGTGGTCAAAACCAATTTGATCCTAATTACTAGTCAGTAACATGAAGAAACTCTGAACTGTTTTCTGTTAGAAATCCTTTGGAGGTACCCAGAGCTTTCCTTACTGCTCAGCCTTTACTGTGCTCTCAGTAAAGTTGAAGGTGAACTCTAAGGAGATAATGTTGCTTACGGTTTGGCTAGCTTACAGCTGTGATGGAAATCAATTTAGCTTAGTCTTAGCTTGCTAATGATGTACCACTATGTACTGCCTGTTGTTTTAATGTGCTTTTAGAGGAAGTGCAGGGGACCAGAAGAATTGTCTTCTAGATTTTCCATGGCTGTGCAAAAATGGTTGGCCAAGTTGGAAGGGGGGTGGTGGGAATCTCCACCTTCAAAATGTATACCATTTGAGGTTTAAACATTAAAGCCCTCTTAAAATAAGTGGAATGTGAACTTTATGCGGAGAAAGGTTAGGGAGGATGTGTTTCATCACGGGTATAATCTGTCTGGTTTTAGTTCCTGTTCCAGGTCCAGCCTGACAGCTATTCTGTAAATATTTCCTTTGCTGATACCAGTGTAAATGCTATATAATCTCTTTATCTGGCAGTGGTGAGGCTATATTTCTTGAATTTTAAGTTCTGAAACTCAGTTTTTACTAAGCTCCTGTTTGGGCTGAGGCCACAAGAAAACAGTGAGAATGCTAACTTCTGCATATGACTTCCTTCCTAGCAAGCGCTCCAAGCTAGCTGAAATGCTGAAAAGTTGCTAGTTAGTCAAAACAGCAGATTTGCCTCTGGCTTCCTGTTGAAAGAGGAACTGGTTTTGGCATTTGAATGGTTTCTCAATGGCGTTGTCTAGAGAAATAATTTGTTCAGTATCTTTGTTTCGTTTTGTAATGCAGACTGTAAGTTTATGGATAAGTACACAAGAGTGAGTGCGAAGAGGAATACAGTTTTCCAGTACAGGAGTGAGGGAAATAAGCAGCTATGTGCAAATGGAAACTTGGATTCAAATAATAAAGCAAATCAGTGGTGGGGTTTGTTTTGGTTGGTTGGGGTTTTTTGGGGGGTAGGAGAAATAGTAATTTATGCAGCAGTAAGGGGAAAGAAAACCCTGACAAGTACTGTAAATGCTAATGCTTTAATTTTAAGTTAACTGAGGAACAGGACAATCAAACGTGTGATAACTTTACCTCTGTGACAAAGAAATTCTTTTTCTAGAAATTGTCATTTTTCAAACATCACTTAAAGTGGGTTTTGATCCATTCCACTGATCTTGAACTTACAGTCCCAGAAGTCTTTGCTGTAGAGAGGCTGTCATTGGAGTAATATTTTTGTCTATTAGCAAAACACTTGATTTTTCTTAATTTTGTGGATTTTACTCCATAGAAAAGCTGTTTGGTCTCGTAGTGAAAGCTGCTGCTCTTCACTTAGGAGTTGTGCTACGGTAAAGCATTTACTTAATTTCAAATTGATTAGTTTATATATTGGATTATGCTAAGCCTGTGTTTCTGAGTGTGCTTTTTCAATAAGGTTGCTAGTTCGTATTGATGGAGAAGATAGTGAGTAATGTTCGTATTGATGGAGAAGATAGTGAGTAATGAATGAGGGTATTCAATTTCAAGTACTAGCTGCTGCCCCATCACACACACACACTTCCCATGGCACTCTGTTGCTTTTCTGGTTTCTGGACAGTATGTGCTTGTAGCATCTTTTCTGTGAGACATGCTGCTTCAGCTTGAGATTGTAGTAAATTCTTTTGTTCTTAATGCCTGTTGACTTTCTATGTAAACATGAGAACAAGACTTGTGGTTTTGAAGCTATGTAAGTACTTCTGATGATTAATTCGTTGCTTTTTTATTGAGACATCTTCTTACTTCTTGTAGTAAGGTGGTTTGTTGGTATGGGGTTTAGGAGCTGGTGGTAGTCTCTATTTAATGAGCTAAATGATACAGAAGAGTCCTTGGTAAGTGCTAAATCTGTCCCTTATTTGCCTGTTAAAACTTAGATTTTTGGTGTGGAGAGTGGAAAAATTTCCATGGTGGAAAAGCTAGCTGGCTGTGGTGTGTGGGAGTGTTGGTTGGGAAGGACTTCTGGGGCTCATGTCCAGGCTCCTGCTCAGAGCAGGATTGCAAGTAGCTCATTTGCCAGCTGTGGCTTTGTCTACTGGGTCTCGAAAACCTCAAGAACATAGATGTTCACTGCTCTGAACAGGACACCAAACCACCTTGCAGATGTGTTTTTTCTAATGTCCAGTCTGAACCTCCCAATCCATTACTTGTGGTTGTGGCCTCTTATTTTGCGATCAGTCAACACCGAGTTGTTTTTGTAACCCACCTTCAGCTTCAGTTGCTATTGGATTATCCCAAGGCTGCCTCTTTGACTCGCCAAACCCAACTTCACCACCTGCTTCTCACATATCATTCCCCGGGGCTCCAGGCCATTTTGGTGACACTCCAGTTTCTCAAATTCCTTTTTGAGGGGCTTGAAATAGGACACAGGGGGCTTGAAATAGGACACAGTATTTGAGCTGCAGTCTCACCAGTGTTGAGTTTCCTTTGATTGCACTCCTCTTGACTCTCCCTATTTGCAATGAAAGCAGACTCCTGGCTCATGTTCAGCTTGGCAACCAGTGTGATCCCCAGGTCTATCTCCCTTGTTCAACCGGTCTGTTCCTAGGCTCCACTGAAGCACCCTGGGAGCAGAATTATGCACTTCATTTGGTTCCTGTTGGCTTATTCCTCAGGTTTGTCAAGGGTTTATCTGAGTTGAACCTCTGTTTGGAGGGTCAATTGCTCTTCTTTGTTTAGTATCATCCACAAACATTCTGAGGATTGTCCTCTCTTAGCACCCAGGCTGTTGATGAAGATCGTGTACAATACTGGCCCCAGTATCAGCCTTTGTGGTGCTCCTTACCTACTACTGCTGAGCCATCAATTACTGCCCTTTAAGCTCAGCAGTCCAGTTGTTATTCACTCTAAGAGGCCATTTCTTCAACCCATGTCTTTTCAGCTTACTAATGAGACTACTGTGGGAAACAGGATCAGTCCTAATCACTAAAAACTGGACTGTGATTTCATGTATTTCTGGTAGATTTGTCAAGCAATATTTGAAGTGTTGGTAGCCAAGGCTTTGCTTTATGTAAGTAAACTCATGTAGGTAGAATGGAGTTTCATGTGTACTTCAGTCTTCCAAGGATGACACTCTTTGCTTTGGGGGAGTTCTTTTGTTTCCAAACACTGAAATAAGCACTGTTGAGTAGTCATTTCTGGTAGCTAACAGTGCCTAATGCTCTGAGTCTTGCATTGTTCTACAAACTTGTAAAACCTCTTCCCAAAACAGTTTGTTTTTCCTGTTTCTAGTAGTGTGTTTACTTTAGTTTTTTACATTATTGCTCAGTGTTCAGATAGTCCAATCCAAACCTGAACATGAAGGAATGACCATAATTTCATCTTGCAATCAACATGCATAGGAGTCAGAAACTTAGCAGTAAATCTGTCTCTGGGATAGTTTGTAAATCTTCGGTCTCCATTTCAGTTTAGAAACACAAATTTTAAGTTTTCCACAATTTTAAGTGGCCAAAATTGGAGAAGCCTATAGTTATTTCAGTCTAAATCATATGCCTGCATGACTAGATAGAGTATTGTCACATAGCTTGCCAACTGGAGCCCAGTAGCATGGATCTGGGCTAATACTGAATTTCCAGATGTTTTAAGGAATTAAACAATTGACAACTTTGTCATGTGAAAGAAGAGAAAATACAGCCTTGGCATTATGGAGGTAAAGCTTGAAAATTAGACTGATGGCTCTAAAACTAGGATGTGATCAAAAGAGAAACGTAGTTTCGTTGCCTTTGAGATTTGTTTTAATGCGGTAACGCTTTGAAGAGCTGTGTAGTGGCAGTGTGAGTTCAGTGCTTAGAAGTCGATGCAGGGCGTGGGATGTCAGCCAGCACTTTCTGACTGGAAATTGGGTTATGGGATTTCTTTTGTTGTTAACTTCTGCGACTTACATGGGAACATAAATCTTCCCAGTGGTATGAGACAATGAAATAAAGTGAGTGGGCATAGATCAGAACAGGTAGGTCTTGCACTTAACTGCCTGATTAGCTAGACTAATTTTTAACCTAATAACATGAGGAAGTTTACAGCCTTATGCAGTGTGTGTTCAGAAAATCTGTCTGTGGTAGAGCCAAGGCTTTGTGTAGTTTTAATTTTTTCTTGCCCCCTTCCTGTAATTTATATTCATGACATCTTGGCCCAGTGTTTTGGTTTTAACTGAGCATGGTGATTAAGGCTTTTTGTTTAAAAAACAAAGACAAATATGAATTAATCCTAAAACTCTAATTTGAAAACAATTCCTTTGAATTTTATAGCTTTCTTCCATCTTTTACTGTAGGAAGAGAGAGGTATAGGTATGGCAAATACCCTCCTTCTTTTCAGACTCTTAAGTTTCTCCCGTGGATTACTGGCTTTTGGTAAAATTGCCTTTTTAGGTATGAACACACAGAATAAATACCCACTATGTTTTTGATCTTGATGAGCATTGCTACTTGTCTTACTAGCTTGTTTGATGTTATCTTAGATTTCCATGTTTCAAATGCAGCATTACATAGGTGAGTCTTCTAAAAGCTACCCAAGTTGAAACATATATGTTTTCTTAAAACCAAGAAAAATCCCCTACTCTAGGGTAATTATGCTGAAATGATGGATAAGTTGGACATTTCCTCTTGTTTGTTTGTTTGTTGGTTTTTTTTTTTTCACCCCTCTGGACAAGCAGTAACATGTAACAAGAATCAGTGTTTTAATGGAAACTGGTAAACAAGTCTAAGTGCTTGCTCTGTATTGTTGTTAAATAAACCCAGGTAGTTGGACTAGGCTTTTACTCTAAAAATTATAATTTCTGGATGATTTTTGGTCATGTCAGTGTTTTTGAAAGTTAAAATATGGAATTGGTGTTATTTAACAGAGAACATAATGGGTGATACGGTACACGTAGGTCTGTTTTAAACAAAAGAGGGTTAGACATCTTCTGTATTGGATGTCTGGGTTAGCTTTGCTGCTTCTCACTACAGATTTCTCTGCAGCGTTTCACGTTGGATTTTTTTGTTTGGTTCCCACCCCCCCATGTTTTTGGCATGGAAACAGGAAAGGCTGGAGCTTCCTGCCCATATAAACAATAAATCCCTGTAAACTAACAGGGACAGATTCTGCCTGCCTTCCCTGAATACCATGTGTAAAAGGAAGGAAATGGCATAAGAGCGCTTAGGGTATTGAAATAGGATTGACTTCATAGTAGAGCTATCTTCTTGAAGAAATGTGTAGTGGAGACAGGGCAACTTTATTACTTTACTACGTGGAGTTCACGAGATATAGATCTGAAGCATTTTTATGTGACGTTGTCAACTGTTGTGCTTTATCACCAACTACGTAGAAGCTACTGTAATGAGTTATACAGCTATATTCCTGATTACACTATGTTCTGGCAAAGTGCATTTTTTCACATGTTCAGAGCTGTGGAGCTGTGTATCAATTTTCTTGAAATACACTGCCTGTATTTCAGAAGACATGGAATTTTCATTCTGCCATTCTGTGAATTAAAGCTGATGATATTAGCTTATTTGTGAATTCTGTTATAAACCACACTTTAGTGTCCTTAGTCACAGCTAATGCAACATGACTTGTCGGTAGCTTAAGTTGTGAAAGATCCACATTAGCAGCGCTTAAGAATATGTGTGCCTTAAAAGATCAGGAGCTGAAGTTATCTCTATGATGAAGTGGATGATTGCTTTGTTTGGGGTTATGCTTCTTCTCTTGGGACTGGGAAGAAAAATTACAACTTTCTAATAACAACTTTAATGTAAAGAATGTAGCTGTGTGTGGCTGAGCCTTTTCTGATACGCAGACTTAACTTTCTGTTTTCTCTTCCTTCCAGCTGGTGAGCCTGCTGCTGATTGGAATTGCGGCATGGGGAATCGGCTTCGGCCTCATCTCTAGTTTCAGAGTTGTTGGAGTGGCAATTGCAGTAGGAATCTTCCTCTTCCTTATTGCCTTGGTCGGATTGATTGGTGCAGTGAAACATCATCAAGTGTTGCTATTCTTTGTATCCTTTTAATGCATTACATGGATCACAGCTTGGTTCAAGCCGTGTAAACAACCTGTTCTGTCAGCTGAGACTGATGTGGAAGCTGCTTCAGAAAGAGATCAGACTCACATTCTTATTATAGTCAAGTGCAGTCTAAATTAAACTTCCTTCCCATTTAACTTTATTGCAGCTTCCTTTTCCCCCTCTTGTTTGTGTTCTGAAGACAGAAGTATTCATGTGTACTCTTCTAAAAATTAAAATATTTTAATTTTTGGAGAGCTTGTTATGGTGGGTCACCATGTCACTGGTGCCTCTTACTGTGTGTTGAACCCTACACCAAGCTACAGTATGTGAACTATTGATGTTTAACGGTAGAGAAAGGTGATACTTCCGGATAATGAGCAGGTTGTAGCTAGCAGGGAGATGCACTGTGGGTAATACAGGCTGTCAAGAAGCACTTTCATTTCATACCTAGTCTTTAATTGTGAACCTGGGCTAGAAATGAGCACACGCCTTCTCAGTATGCTTTGCTACCCCTTCATGCTTATTGACACTCTGTGTCATCTGTGGTGCTGCTTTGCATAACAAAATTGATCTGCTTAGATGAGAAAAGAGATTCATCAGAAAAAATTCTTCCGATTGTGGTCTATGAAAAAGTAGTGACCTCCGCTTTGCAAACAGTTTAATTGCGTGAGATAAGTATCTGCCTCTGAACACAGCAGCCAAATTGCAAAGACAGTGCCTGACTTTAAAAATGTGATCTGTGGTATCAAAGTTTGTTGTTTTTGTTTTACGCTGTTTTCAGGTGATTAGTCCAAAAGTGTGTGAGGCTGTGTTCTACAAGCAACTACCACTGTTTTTTTTTTTTTTAAATCTAGGCTAAAATTATCTTTTGTACTTACAAGATTGTCATTGAAGAAAAAAAAAAATCTGAATGTACCATACCCAGAAGAGTATTTTCTTTCATACTTTATTTAAGTGAAGCATCTTCAAATGACAACATGAGTTCCTAAAGCTGGAGAAATTGACTGTAGATTTTTCTCTCTAAGCTCCTTTTATTAACCTTTCTGCTCATGTTGTCGTGCTAGGCAAGAGACACCTAACCCAGTGTCGTGGTTAACTCTGGCTAGCAA
>NW_010242685.1:0-4738 GCF_000690775.1 Eurypyga helias | reverse complement strand
TTGCCTCACTTTGTCCAGGAGCTGCTTGTTCATCCACGCAGGCCTGCGGCCGCTTTTAGCCAACCTCCTCTTCGTTGGGATGCATTGCTCCTGAGCTTGGAGGAGAAGGTCCTTCAGTACTTGCCAGCTTTCTTGGGCCCCTCTTCCCTTCAGGGCTTCTTCCCAACTAACCTTCCCAATCAATTCCTGGAATAGGCCAAAGTCTCCTCTCCTGAAGTCCAGGGTAGCAAGCTTCCTGCGCACCCTCCTCGCCACCGTAAGGATTCCAAACTCCACCATTCCAAGGTCGCCAAGGTAGCTGGAGCCAAGGCTGCCCTTGAACTTCATATTCCCCACCAGCCCCTCCCTGTTGGTGAGAACAAGGTCCAGCATGGCACCTCTCCTTGTCGGCTCCTCTGTCACTTGAAGAAGTTGTCAACAATGCATTCCAGGAACTTCCTGGTTTGCTTGTGCCCTGCCGTGTTGTCCCTCCAACAGATATCGGGGTGGTTGAAGTTCTCCATGAGGACCAGGGTTGTGAACATGAGGCTGTTGCTATCTGCCTGTAGATGGCGTCATCCATTTGCTCATCCTGGCCAGGTGGCCAGTAGCAAACTGCTACTACCACATCCCCTTCTCCTGCCCTCCCATTAATCCTGACCCATAAGCTCTCAGTCAGCTCTTCATCCATCCCCGTTGGAGTTCCACACACTCCAGCTGGTCTCTGACATAGAGAGCAACTCCCCTAACCCTACCCCTAACCCTAACCCCTGCCTGTATTTCCTGAAGAGCCTGTACCCTTCCATTCTGACACTCCAGTCAGAGGAGTCATTTCCACCACGTTTCCATGATCCCAATGAGGTCATAGCCCCTCATGCATATGCACACCTCTAGCTCCTCTTGTCTATTTCTCATGGTCTGTGTGTTCCCATAGAGGCAGTTAAAATTAATTTTCATATATCCTGTACTGTATATAATGTACAGGAATAGCATGAGAACAGCAAAAATCCTTTTTAGTAAGACATTTGCAGGATTGGTCGTTTGATTCTGACTTCCTATTCTCTGACTGATGTTGGTTTTCTCACTACCTTGGAACCCTGAATATCTTTCTTAGTCTTAGTAAATTTCTCAAAAATGTTACTGAAGTTAACAGAGCTCCTGTAGTAATCATTAAAGATGTACACTTACTGCGTTGTCCCACTGGAAAAGGAAAGAGAAATAGTGGAGTAAGAGGAGGAGGAGGTTTTGGATCATATTAAACTCTGTGCTTTCTTTTTGGACAAAATGAAAAATCTTAAAAACTTTGCTTAACATGAGGACCGGATACAAAGACTTGCTTTTCAAGCAGAAATCTGTAATTCATAAAAAGCTGCTCTTTACACCAGTTATACAACCTTTTCCCCATTGTTTTTAATTGCATTCAGAGATGCAGGTTCAGACCAAAAAGTACTGGAGTACGTGGTACCTACTCACAGAAATTTAAATCAGTCAAACACTTGTTTTCAAAGTTCTTTGTAAATATTTAGTAACCCATTAAACCCCTTGTTTTCCTCTTAGCAGAATTTTAGCTCATCATCTTCCTGTGCTCCACTAGGTAGTTATGAATAAAAATGCAACCTCTTATAATGCAGAAATGTCTCAAAGTAAAGGACCCAATTCATTACAAATGTTATGCCAAGTTCTGAAGACAGTTTCTGAAGACACTTTTTAATTTGCAGAGCTGCTGAAGTGTTGATTAATATCTTAATTCATATCGGATAATTTACATGCAGATCACACGCTTTGTTGTGTGTGCTGGGTTTAATGCCATTATAAAAGTGTCTTCTGTGAAAGAAAAGAATTGAGAATATATTCCATTTTTGTATGTATAAAAAAGTCTGATATGCCCAGTAATCAATTTTTACCTTTAGTCTGAAAGAACACATTGGAAACAAAAAGGGAGCTACTGTGAACAACAAAAAAAAAAAATCTAATTTTGGTACTGATGAATGCGCAAAAGAGCAAGGCCAAACACATGGACCTTTATTGCCATATCATTAAAGTTATCACACCACTAAAGGTATTATAAAAGCACAGCTATGGTTACTTTCACTGTTCCCTGGATCATATGGCACAGGCTAGATTCCAAAACCAAAGCTACCAGAATTTCGTGAGGGCAGAGCCTGGCATCAAAGCACACCACTCAGCTAAACTGAAATTATGTGTTACACCTCACTGCTAGAAGATGTGGCAAGGTTTGAAATTTGAAAGTTCAAAGTTTTGCATATTTTGTGTAAAATGCAGTGTAATATGAAAACTAATGCCCCAGAAAAATAACAAGAAAAATAGATATTACAGATAGTTTTCAAGGGAATCCTACTAATTGTGGTAATAAAAGTATCTAATCTAATAACATATTCTCAGAGTCACTCAGAAGATATACAGCAAAATAGACTATAACAAATATATTATTCTGTCAGTTAGAGTCACACAGAAATATGGATAAGTTTTGTAGTACATTCTATTCTCATTATCATTTCCATAAGGATTCATTTATATGGTATTGTTTCCTGTGGTAAAGTTCATAGCTAGTGCAGAGCACAACAAATCAGATAAGGCAATATATGCATCATATATTCTGAGAAAGTTAACAGCACACTGTCTTGTATTGACCTTTTTAATATTCTGTAATTTCATTTCTCATTTCCATTTTCTTTGTTTATATGCTCAGTATCTTTTAATAGTATGGATAGTCATTAAAAAACAAGGAATATTTGAATAACTTAGTTAAAGAGTTTAATTTCATTAAGTGTAAATTCAATGTCCTTTTCAAATAAGAAAAGAGGCAAAGAAGAGATGAATCTTATCATGATTCCTGCATATATCAGTCTCCTTCCCCCAAAATTACTTCTACTTCAAGTGAGCAACATAGTTACTGTATTTTCAAATAATAAACATGTTTCCATGTCTTCACTCAAACCCAAACACTGTCAAGTCAAAACTCACTGGAAATTTGAAGAGTTTAGGTTATAATTTTTGAAGTTAGGAATAGTTTGCTACACAGCAGGGCAGAAGTCTAATAAAAACTTTTGTATTAGATTCATAAACCAGACTTTCTCTCTGTATTTTTTTGTCTGCTTTCAGGAAATTCCTGAATGCTTGCCAAAAGAAAGTAAAATAAACTTGAAATTCTGTTAAATATTAAAAGTACAATTCATTTTAAAATCGTTTTTCAACACAGGCTCCATAAGTATAAATACTGAAGGTTTCAGAAGCCCCAAGAAGGAGGAAAAATATTGTTCTATCCAACACTCCATCCCTAGACAATGTAGATTATATGTTCACAGAATATTTACATGCATAGTTTTGATGTAAAGTGCACAATGTGAGCAACATCCTCACTGTTCCATTGAAAGATGGATATAAGATTTTCCCATTTGCTAAATTCAAGTTATGCCAAATCAGGTCTAGTCAGAACACTGGAGTATTACAAATTCATTGACCTTTTAGAAATTTGAAGACAAAAGAAACCATTTTAATCATGTCGTTTGATTTGTTCTGTGGTACTGCTTATTGACTGAACTACAGCACATGTTTAGATATCCATCTAATCTAGAAACTTAAGAAAACTTCCTACAGCTAATAAATTATAAAAAAAATTGTATGAAAATAAATGGAAAAAAGGAGTGTAGCCACCCTAATTGCAATCCAAGTGATTAGTGGAAAATTTACTCAGAACCAGCATTTCAAATGAAAATAGAGGATAACTTTGTACTAAAATATTTATGCTTTTGCTGCATTCAATAAGTAAGCACTGTGACATGTAGGCCGTGCACTCTATGTGGTATTAAAAAGTCATGAACAGTAGATTTCCGTATTTGTTGTCTATTCTTATGCAAACAAAGGATTCTTATATTCAAGTCATCAAATAATTATTTTAAAAATTCCTTTCTAAAATCTTCCAAAATCTATTCTAACAAAATACTGAAAAAGTGCCTGCGTGACTCCTTTTACTTCTCCAACCTCTTTTGCTGTCTTTCAAAGTCAAGATTGCCATCTGTAGGACTCCTTTTTCAGTAGAACCTGGCCACTTTCCCTCTGCCCATGAAGATCATTGCCATCATCAAGCCTGTTGGTGCTCGCCAACTCGTGTATCTTGTCACAGATGTGGATGAGATATTACATAATTGTATTTCCTATTACATTACTCCAAGTGCATAATAAAAATAAGTCTGGTTATTTTTGTTTTCAGATTTGCTTTATATCGAGCTCAGGGAAGATATTACGCGTGATTCATAAATAAAATTGCAATTTAGGCGTGTGCTAGCATATTTATAGAATCATACTGCATACCAAATTAGGTACTAAATTGAAGTTTGGGCATGGCAATTTCCCTTGTGATCACAGTATGTAGTTGTAAATATTAATCCTTAATCAGACTATACAAATATATTGTGATCATTAAAAACATTAGATACTTTCTGTCACAGGAAGATAACTTTCTTAAACTTAGAGCATGGGAGAATATTAGAAGAAGGACCATTTCATAAACATTTCCACATGAAAAATTCTTGTTCTTTTATAAATTAAGAAAGGAATTGTTCTATTTCAAAAAGATTCTCATCCTTAAAGCTTCTGCTTAATACTTAAATCAAAACACTCAATTTTTTTCTTATTTAGCTGGCCATAACAAATCAGCTGCTCTTCATCTCTTTGTCCAAATAAGAAGTCTCTTTTCCTAGATGCAAATAAATTTATGTGTGGGGGTTTTGGGGGGGGG
>NW_010242684.1:0-12042 GCF_000690775.1 Eurypyga helias | reverse complement strand
CGGAGTTAAACCACGACACATGTCTAAAAAACGCCCTTGTGTCATGGTGCTGTTTGCTTGTGCTGATGCAGAAAAGCAGTAAACCTTCTAGCTGGTGTCTTTGATCCATTGTGCTTTGATATTCATTCTCTTCGGCTTGTTTGGAGCTAGCATGTATAATACAGTTTCTCCATAGAACATGGTTTTCCCACCTGAGTAGGAGAAACTCTTCCTCTGAGAGTTGTAGAGAATTAAAATGTCATATGTCAGGTTGAGTCTTCCCTGAAAACTTTGCCTGTCTTGTCTTACAGTGCCTGTTGAGTTCCACACTAGTGAAAATTAAAACTAAAGACCAGCTTATAGTAATTACAGATATATCAGGAACACTACTTCAGGTAAAATTAAAATGTCTAAGTTCTTTCAAGCTGTAGGATGTTATTACATATCCAACTCTTTATCCACTCCCTTGAGAGAAATAGTATTGAAAGAGCCATGATTGGCTCACCTAATAAGTGGGACCAAATTAATTTGAGATTGCTCAGTATGCAGGCAATAATGAAACCTAATCCTGTTTACAATCAACATTTCTCCACAAGGAACCAGGGACTGTAGTGGTGAAGAGGGAGTATGTAGCTAAATCTAAGAGCATAAGTGATTTTTCTAATTTAGTAGAGCTGTTGATACCCTTAAAAAATAAGTATTTGAATGCCTTGGTAGGAGCCATTCTCCTGAGTACTGCCATAGTACTGAATTTGTGTGGTCATTTGTGTGGGCATTTCTGTGGAATGCTGACCCAGGGTGACTGCCAACCTTTCTAAAGTTGTAGAGCTGGTAGTTACGAGAGACAGTTAGAAAACCTCTTCAGAGAAAAACTGCACATCAGATAGTAAAAACTTGGTATTAATTTTTATTTTTTGTTCCTTTTTAGTCAGTTATGTAAATGAAGAAGTGCTTAACTCTCCTGAATTATCAGCTTTCAGTATGCTGAACAGAGTTACAGTTTGCCCTCATTTTAAATGAAGTTATTAATGTGTTTATGGCATTGAGAATGGGTTACTTCACTGAAGGCGTCCTCACGACTCAGTGTAACATTATTCTGTTTTGTGAGTTCTATGAATTGACAAAATTGACAGAAAGATTGTACACAGGCACAATTACTGCAGCCTAATGAACAAGTTGTAGTTTTGGAAGAGTAGAATTTGTGCCAGAAAAACAGATTTTGGTAACTGAGCCTGTCAGGAACATCCTGAAGGTCAGCATATCTGTGGATGAGACCTACTGTAGAGAAAATAATTTACTCAATGATTCAGCAACATTTCTGAAGGAGTCTATCATTCATCATTGTTATAACAACTATGAGGCAAAAATGTTGCTAATTTCTTTCTACTATTTTGAAGATTTGGGAAGCATACATCAATTTTTTGTTCATCAGATTACTAGTTTCTGAAACAGATCTAAAGTCAAACACACACACACACATGCACCCACCCCCCAGCATTTAGGAGGAGTGTAATTTTAAAATTCCCTCCTAATTTTGTGTGTAGTTTTTGTTTATTGTTTCATAATGTAGTTTGAATGTGGTTTTTTTCAACATACCTGATGTGAACATTGATTATATAGAAACAGAATAAATTGTATCATGTAAACTGTGTAAATCCAGTGGGTATCTGTGAGCAAGTGTAGGGTTTGCAAAGCCCACAGTTAAATTTGCCCCATCCTCCTGTCAACCAATTTTTGACAGTGACATACATAACCCAAATGTGATGTTGTTAAGGTGTACAGAAGACAGGCCGTGCTAAGACTGAGAAAAGCACATTGTGAATGAACATTAGGGATAAAACTAAATGTCATTCTGAATAAAATAACCATTCTAACACTCTGTGCTTTTTTTGGGCAAGTTGACCTTCCTGTGTCTTCTGATTCTCTAATGGTTGCATGGCAGTATTTCGGTTTTCAAAAGGAATGCTCACTTTATTATCAATGTTGAGTTTTTCCTCTACATTTTTTGTGTCCCTTTCACACACCTGTCAGGCAGGGTGGTTTGCCAGAGGAGTGGGATGAATAACTAATGCACACCTGAAGCATGCAATAAACTCTTGGTTTTTTACTTTTTTCCCTCTTCTTTCAAAGTTTGGGCCCTGTGCATCTGTTGCTTTTGTATGACTGATACCCAAACACTATGTTCTCCACAATCAGCCGTTCTGCATGGGGGCATTTATGGTTAAGACAGGCAAAAATAATTTGTCTCTTGAGGGTCATCCTAAATAAAAGATATTTATGTATGATGAATTGTATATTCTGTTTTCATGCAGTGCAATGGATTAGATGCTCACAAGCTGCTGCTACATCCAGGACATAAGGGGTCAAACATGGGATGGAGAGCTGCTGGGCTGCATGGGTGATAACAAGCTGACAGCATGGGTCCAGGTTGCTCTCTACACTCCTAGACAAACAATTGGCTCCCAGCATGAAGCATAGAAAGAAACATGCTCAAAAGGATCCACAGAGAGAGACTTGTGAGATTTGCAGCAGCAGAGATGATCATCAGGATTTATCAGCTGGAGAGCAAGTCTAAAAGGATGAGGTGGGCAAAAGTAAGATTTGATTACGAGGCCCTTTTAAGCTTCCATTACCATCAGAAATGAGTTTCTATGTGTATGAAGTCCAATGTTCTATTTTGAGTTTGAATTAAAATTGGCTTTAGAATTTAGAAGCTTGGTTATTTTTGGTTTTGGTGTGTTCAGAGAATGGCAAAAGGTGTTGACTGGGTCAACTGAAATTCTGGCTGACTCACACGCAGTCTCAAGGTAAATTTGGTAATCATACAACTATGATTTGTATGGTTTTAATGATGTGTATTATATGAAAATGTATGTTTTCTGAGCTTAAATTCAAAAACTTGCTTGGTTTAATGATCTGCAGCAAGAAAAGGGGGTTTACCCAGAGGAAGAAAACATAATTCCTTCTTGGGTCTGTTCACAGAATGGATAAGCTTATATAGGCTATATCCAGACAGTATCCGCCAAGTTGTAATAGTATTCTTTATTAGTTGTGCATTCATGCTTCAGTAAGATCAGTTTCTAGAAGATTACTGAAGTTTCTATTTCTTCCCTTCCTTACATGCACTATGCAACTTTGTTGTTTTCTTCAGATTCTGGGCGTGGGAAGGTTTTTATTTAATTTCTAAGAATTTGTTGCAAGTTTTATTAGTACCGCATAAAGTAGTTTTTATTATTTTTATATAACAAAAAACAAGGTTGAACATCAGTTTTTCAGTTTATAATGAAAAGATCATTCTAAAATCTAGGAACCTGATCAAAAAGTAATTTTGTAATTGCGCTGCAGGGGAGATTAAAACTGAGATTTGCATTAAAGCTGACAATTTGGCAATCAGATTTGATATAACAGAAAACATGACCTGAATCCATCACAGAGAATTAAGAAAGTATAAATGATTCACTTATGTCCTTCAAGTTTCTAATCTAATGGCTAAACAAAATTCATGTTATTACCAGGCATTTCCTTATGACCCTAAATATGTTAGAAACAGAAATTACATATACCTACCACATATAGTATTTGGTTAATAAGTCTTCCAAAAAAGAAATAAAAATTAAATTGTTTCAGAAGGGAGTATGAGCAAACGTAGTCTTGATTTTGAAACATTTGTTTTGGTTATGTGTCTTAATCAGATACTTACCTTAGAACCTGTGTGATCAGAAGTACTTTTGAATAGGCATAATTTCAATCCTTATTTTTTTAATCACCGTCAACTGATTTGACATTTTCTGACTTGAAGTAAAAGTCTGTGTACTAATTCAATGTTTTCTGTTCACAAGAGACTGGAGAAGTATCTTCAAGCTAAGAATAGATATTTAATTTCAAAACAACTAGAGTCTGAGCCATCCTTTTATCCTTATGCAGTGAGTAGTCCCCAAAAAAGCAGAAGCTAAAAATGCACACAGCTAAGCATGTGCAGAAATCTAAATCACTTCTATTTGACTATTTATTTCTTAAATCAAAATGAAAACAATTAGGAAGAACATTGTGTCCAAATAAAAACCAGCATTCATTTTGTAAAGAATTGATTTCAGAATGGTGTTCAGTGTTTCACATCTAGCATAATATCTTCTTATAAAACAGTGACAAAAATGTATAAACTTTTTAAGTACCACTAGATTGTAGGACAGCTTTTTAAGAACTTAAAATCTATTAAAAGTTCAAATTTTTCCCATGTGCATAATAAACTAGGTGACAATTACAACAACTACGTCAACACAGGAAATAAGATATTTTTTTCTTTCCCTCATTATTTACCTTTCATGTTTTACAAAATCTCTTATAACTCATATAATTCAGTTTAATTTCATTAAAGTTAAGTATAAAACTTTGTATTACTATATACATCCTATTAAATATTTTACCCTGAAGGTTTACAAATCTCTTTAACTAGTGTCTGGTGTCTGCTACTTCATGGATTTTATTTTTTAAGAGAGAAGTAAAAACCCAACTACTTTCACGTTTTTTGCAATTAATATGGACATTTGGTATATACATGATAAAAATACATAGTTCAGTAGTATATTTTTTATTGCAGTTTAAATGAGTGGATTAACACTGAACCATTTTTACTTCATGTAAAAATTCATGTTGGAGACGTGGATGTCAGTATTTTATGGCTGTGGTTTTTAAATCTCTGGTTACAGCACAAGTTTCTGATTTACTATTAATGTCATATTGCATTTAGAAATATTAAAGAAATCATAAACAAAAAAACATAATATAAATATAAGCATTCCTATCAAAGCCAAAACACAAAACAACAAAACAAAGCAAAAAATTATTCTATTCAAATTTATTAGCCTGTATGTAGCATACCAGCAGTCCTGCTGGCTGGAAATAAAATGTGCCTGTATTCTCCTTACAGGTAGGGATAATTATAAATTTCAATTGAAAATGTTTAGCACCCTGGAATGTAGGGGTTTTTTTCCTATTGATTAAAAGATGTCATCAATTCTGCACAACAGCTATGCATACCATTGCTAGACATAAGAAAGGAAAAGTTTCAAGCCCAAAATAGTGCATGTCCAAAAGAGATTGTGTAGCTCTATTGGCTCAACTGTGTAATTCAAATATAGTTCTTTACATTGTTTTTATAAATTCAAATTTAGACTGTCTCTGTCTTTAAAAGAAAAAAAAAAAATGTTCACTGATAGGAAGTTATTAAGCAGTCAAAAACTCTCATTAAAAAATCTTTTGAAGAGATACTTAGAACTTCAGGCATATTTCCGGCACAGGAATTTCTAACACAACATTTTCTCCTTAAGAAACATTTGCTTTTGTTTGTTTATTTGCTTGTTTGTTTTTCAGGCTCTAAGTCTTCCATTCCTGGTGGAAAAAACATGTTGTTATGGTCAGTATCTGATGGCAAAAAGCAGAGTTCTTAGGTAGAGGAAGAGCATGAAGATGTTCAGGTGTTGGTGTCTAACCCCAGTCAGCAATCAAACACCATACAGCTACTTGCTCACCTGCTCCCTCCCCCAGTGGGATAGAGGAGAGAATTGGAGGAAAATGGCAGGAAAACTTGTGGGTTGAGATAAGTACAGTTACATTCAAAGTAAATAAAATTAAGTAATTATACTAATGATACTAATATTACCAATAATAACTTGTAATGAAAATAATGAGAAAAAGAAAACCAAATAATAGAACAGTGAGAGTGAGGGAGACATGGAACTTGAGAGCCTCAAGAGCCAGACCCCCCTAGTCAAGTCTCCCCACTTTACATACTGATCATGACATCTCAGGATGTAATTTCATGAGCGTGAAATGTCCCTTCGGTCAGTTTGGGTCAGCTGTCCTGGCTGTGTCCCCTCCCAACCTCTTGCAGAGAAGCAGCTGGGAACACAGGGGCAGTATCAGAAGCTGAAAAAGCCTTTGGCTTAATGTAACCATTGCTTGGTAACAACTACAAACATTATTGCGTTGTTGACATTCTCCTCAGCACAAATCCAAAACATAGCCTCATGCTAGATACTGTGAAGAGAATTAATTCTATCCCAACCAAAACCAGGACATCAGTTTAACAGTAATAACAAAAATTTGGTCCTGTACTTTTAAATGTTTTCCACTTCTAGTAATGGGACTCCTCTGTGTAGAAATCAAACCCAAACCATCACTATGAAGTGGTGCCTGGATACAGGTATGGCACCCACACAGAAACTGTATGTTGTCTGTCAGCCTCAGGTCAAATACAAACACCAGAGTGTCACATCTTCTTATAGGACTGAGATATTTATTAGAAATTACTCCTTCTTTAACAATTTTATTTCTTCTTAAAAGATGTTTGTTATTGATTCAGTGCATATACCTGTTCACATTTCACAAAAAAAAAAAAAAAAAAAAAAAAAAAACAAAAAAAAACCACCCACATCTGGAACTGACTAAAGCCTTTAGAATGACTTTTAATATATTTGTTGTTAGTTTGTCTAAAAATAATTATTAATTTGCTTTCCAGATCTTGTAAATATTTAGGATGACAGAAAAAAATGCTAAGCAATTGGAAAATACAAATACCAATCAAAAATACAAACCCAAGATTTGTAAGGAAAATGCAGAGGTTATTATTATTATGTAGAAATTACAAACATTTAATATTTGCCATTGCATTTATCACATTCTATTATTCCTGTTTTTTCAAACTATTAGAAATAATATTTTATACATTTGTAGAAACGTAAAGTGGTAGAGAAACACAAATACAAATATTATCATCATCTTAAGTGGTTTATCTTTGTTAAGCTATCTTTTCTCATGCGTATTAAGAAGTGAGAGGTTTTGCTGTACCTTCTTCTGTCAAAGGAGGAAGTTCCACAATCAGTGCTTTAAATTATGCAGCAGTTGCTGTTCTCATTTTTGCATGTTATTAATAGTCATATAAAATGTCCACAGTAAAGTTTTAATTCTCCCTCACAGACAGCCCTCTCTTAATTTCAATTCTTTTACAAAGTTCCATGCTTCTATTTCCTGCACAGATATACATTGTGCTGTGTTTGAAGTTCATAGTGCAGCCCAGAGTTCAAGTTGCCTGGGGTTTTCTGCTGTATGCTTGTGTCAGATGGTTATAACTTTATCATACTTTAACAGTTCAGGTTGAAAATTTCTGTTCAAGATGCTTCTGCTTTTGTGGGAAGTATCTGATGAAACCTTTACTTGTTTCTAAGGAAGATATTAGGGAAAATCCTGGAGAGAAACCTGAAATCTGACAAAAGAAATTACACTGTAAAGGAATTATCTATTTTTTTAATTGGTTTTGGAGGATTTTTTTCCCTAACCCAAAGGAAGTTAATTATATCTTAGGACAAACTGTCATCTTCTGGAAAGTCTCATCCTTAGCTAACCTCGTTATCATTTTTGACCTATGAACTCCGTAGGAATTCCAACGGATCAGTCAGGCGTGGTGATGTGATGATGTCTAAACAAACTGGGAAGGAATATCCACTCTACTCTCAGAAAAGCTGCTTTGGAAAACACCAGAGAAGAAAGCCAAACTGGCATAAGCAGTAAGGCACAGTGGTGGATGCAGCACCTGAAGACAAGGCAGTGTAGGAGAACAGACCTGGGGATGAGCTAGAGGGGAATCAGGGTGGAAGCATGAGAAACATTGAATGGAGCCTGTATGTGTTCTTCCAACTACAACTGTATCACTACACATTTAGCAAAAGAGGTGTAATTATACTGATGTGAGTTTTTAATTTCTGTAAATAATTTTAACATTAATTTTATCAAGTATTTAAATTGAAGAACCAAGGGAAGTGATAAAAATAGATATGCTGAAGTCTACACAACTTTACGTGGGTTTTTTTTTAGTAACAACATTTAGAAAGCAGGAAGAAAACAAGGGAAAACTGCATCCACAAATAAATATTTAGTTTTTATAAGAAAAATCAAGATGGTAAATTAACGAAATAATTTA
Source organism: Eurypyga helias (assembly GCF_000690775.1). NCBI lineage: Eukaryota > Metazoa > Chordata > Aves > Eurypygiformes > Eurypygidae > Eurypyga > Eurypyga helias. The sequence continues at coordinate 4,088 of NW_010242684.1, read as the reverse complement.
AAAAAATGCAATGCTTTCATGTAAATGTTGCAATAAATCTTCCTTTCTTTCTCTAGAGATATTGATTATTCACTATGAATCTAAGGTTAAAAGTTATAAATATGATGAATCTTAAATGGGAAAGCACCTAAGTGCCTAGGAAGGCCTTTGGTGTCTAGGCAGAGAAAAGAATCTGTATGTCTACCAGGTTGCTAACACAGTCTTGCAGTGGCCAGTCTGTACTAAAATATTTCTGGGAGCATTTAATTGCAGAACTATTCTTTTAAGTTCTTAAATTTGGCCTGATAACCCCCAGTGCCGGTCAGTTTTATTTATGTGGAGGATATTTAGGTCATCTAATTTTCAGTCGCAATTGCTTTCTAAACTGAAACCTGAAAAGCTAATGGTGCATACAACTAAATGGCATGTTAACGATGAAATGAATTTATCTGGTAATTAAGGCACTGACATTTGTGAGTAGCAACTAGTTTCCTAGAAGTACTCTGAAACCATTTCCTGAAGGTGAAAAACTCAACAGTATTGTCTGTCGAGATCACCTACTAGGACAAATACATTGTATGTTTTCCCTTAAGTGGAATCAGTTAATGGCATCACTGAAAGAGTCTTCTACCAAGTCAGCTGTTAAATATGTCCCCTACATAGGAAGGGAATTGATTATTAATTCTGTTGTTTGAAATAGCTGGACAAATTCTTTTGCAACTTGTTGCTTTGTTTGTTTATCCTACCTCATGTATTTGACGTTGAATAGACATTACTCAGATCTGTTGTTGGATTTGTGTTGTTCTATTATGATCTGCAAGAAGATGCAGTAAAATCCCAGAACACTCTTAGTAGAGTTTTTCCCTAGTAATTTTTTGGTGAATATCATTCTTGGGATACTTTTAATGCAACTGTCATGGTAGGAAGAAATTCTAAGTAAGTTATTTTGATAACAAGTTTTTAAGCTGAACACTCTCTTAAGATGCCTTAATATATTCCTCATGTTGCTAAGTACACACAGAAAACTCTTGTATTTCTCTGCTGCTACTTCTTATCCATGGTATCAAAACTTTAATACATTTGTAAGTCCCTTTCTCACTTTATGTGAACACACATACTGGTTTTATGAATCTTTTTATCAGTTTATTGTTAGCTCAGCTCTCTTTTATAAAGAAACTGTCAGTTCTATCACAAGAACTGCTTCTTCAAATCAGCTTTATTTTTCAATCTGCTAGTGTTTTAGAATGCCAAGCGAAAACCTTTTATTTTTTTGTCTTTTCCCCCTTCTCCTGCCAAAATTTAAAACATGGAGGCCCTTTTCCCCATCATATATTTTATTTATCTAGGTGACTGTATAGTATGCATCCTGTGACAAATGCACCTGTCATCTATTCAAATGATAGCAACCCTGAGGCTAGTGGTATTTTGCAGTTTGACAAGGTGTGCATAAAAGTGTCTCTTCCATCACCACGAAGTCCATGAATATCATACTTTTACAGTACAGAATATTTACTTGAATGCGATTTCCAAAAAGCTATTGAAATACAGGGGTGTTTTTGGAATTTGACAACAGAGAATTGCTTTTTACTGTGGCTAAAAATAATATTTTTTTGTTCATCCATAAAACATGGGAAACTGAGGAACAGAGATGTTAAGTTATCTGCCCTCGAAGTCAAGTTATACCAGTCTGGTATACTATGCTGCTCTTGTTTTTTACCCTCTAGTGACCTGACCAGACTAGCTTCAGAAGAATTGTATCCTTGAGATCAAAGGTTAGCAATATTAGTTCTTAAAGTCTTTCTTGGAAGGATTTTGCTTTTGGCTTTTGCCTTGGAGAAAAATCTTGACTTCCTTTAAATTATAATGTGATATTAATTGTTTCTTATTCATAATACTTATGGTTATATATTTGTAAGTACATTTTAGAATATGTACTTATCTAAGCAGGAAGATGATATTTTGAAGTTAGAAAAGGGAATTACAAGGAATTGAAGGGCATTGACTCTCATATATCTTTGATAATATTGCTTTTCATACCTTATGCATTCATCTTTTATTCTCTGGTTCAACACGACTGGTAATGACGCAATTACCTTGCAGTGTAAGATGCAACACATGAAAATATAGGGTTACAAAAATGGCTCCATTTAATGATTAGATGAAAACTGATTAAAAAAAAAAAAAGAATCTGTGTTTTAATATCCTGTAAGAGCAATTAAAATCTGTATTAACATTAGCCCTGGCAGAAAGAGTTCCAGAATTATTCCTCGTCCACATTAATGAGCCTTTATTATAGAAACCCTGAGGTATTTCATATCTCACATGGAAGAATATAATTAGACACAAATTGATAGGCCTGTGCCTGGTACAAAATTAGAATTTATAACAGATGATTCTGAACCTGTTGTCTGCCTAGTTTTACCCCTAGCAAATGCATCTGCAAGCACTGTAACTAATCCCCTAAAATAATCTGTAACCAATCTGCACGACATTTCCCATTTCCTGATATACAAACCATTACAGAGTCATTCAGGTGCAATTCTTTTACAGCTTTACTAAACACTATTGAACACCTAATGACCTTGACAAAATTATCTGCATTAGAGTTGTGAGTGCTAATCTACTTCATTTTAGTGATGATGCTGTGTAACAAAGCAAGATTTTCAGTAATGAAAAACCATAAAAACTATTTGTTTTAGTATTTTTTCCTAGTTCCCCTTTTGTTCAGTTCCTATTGCCCTACATATTCTCTTTTAATTGTGCAGAATTTGTCACACATCAGTTAAATAATTTTGTGCTTATTATGGTGCAGGTTCCTTCCTGAGAATAAAAATAGTATAAGACAATAATGCACTGTCTTACATATATCTCAGTTATAAGTAGAATTAGAATTATGAATTTACTAAAATAAAGTTATTGAAGTGTCTGGAAAATAAAAATTGTCATTAGCTAAAAGGACTAATAGTGCTCACAAGAGTTTATTTTGGGAGCTATATGGTATAACTAACAGGAAATACTGAATGTTGGTAGATAAAAATCTCAACCTCTTCCTGAAACAATAGTTTGTGGGAAAAATTATTCATGTCTGCCTCAAAAATATAAACCAAGACTTATAATGTTTCATACCTCATTAGCTGCTGTGATACTCTGCGAGCAGAAGAATGAGTATGGATAAAATGTTATGTAGCAAAAAATGGCCATTTTGTTCTGTTTCTAAACTGCCAAATCATGACCTAGATGTGAAGATTATGTTAAATATTTTGAATGCTTTCTCCACTCTAGAAAGCAATGAGTGCTTTGATCTGCATGTGAAATTCTTAGCAATGTAGGGCATAGGCTCAAAAATTCAACAGAAATCACCTGCTCAAAACTCTGCCTCCAGAAACAGTTTCTCATAAAATTCTATTCAGTTGAAATCTCTCTAACATCACTTTTGAGGTCTCATTACTTTCTTATTGTCTCCTTGACAGCACTGTTAGCAAAACAAAAAAATGCTGTTTTGAAGTTCCTATAATGGATTTGATATCATAGCAAAGGCTTCAAATGGGAAACAGATGCAACTGCAGCCAGCATGCACTGTGGAGTACACTTCTCTGCAGTCTTTGAGAAGGGCAGTGAGAAATAATGCTACAAATGCTAGTTCTAGACTGAAGTACACAAATAAATAAATAAATTATAAGCTACCTTTTTTTCAGTCATGTGCTCTATGTAGGTAGGCAGGCAGAGAAAGAAAGAAAGAGGGAGAGAGATGGTATGTTACATCTGTTGGACAGATGGGGAAATTAACGGTGATATTTCTGCGTATGCTACAGTACTACTACATGGTGAATGAACAGATAGTGCAGTAATTTTTGTTGACTGTTTAAAGGTACGTTATTAAAGATACCTCTAAGAAATGCTCATGAGTTTTGCCTAAAATACCAAAGTTTTTCATCATCTTACAGTGTCATAAACTTCTCTCCTTTTAAGAATATGTAAAAAGACCTGAAGGTAATCTAGCATGATATTCTACCATTATGCTTTAAGTGGGAAGTACTCAGAACAGCAGTGTTTATTTGAAAATAAGTTTCCCTGAATCTTCTTCTGGTTTTTTGTGGTTTTTGTTTTGT
>NW_010242683.1:0-849 GCF_000690775.1 Eurypyga helias | reverse complement strand
AGCACCCCGTGAGTTTTGGGGTGCCCAAAGCCTGGTGCTGGCAGAGCTCGAGCGAGGCAGCGGGGCCGGAATAATGGGGTTTGGTGTTTGTAGGTTGTTTATACGGTCAGCGAATACTCCTGCAAAGGGCTGGAGGGGGAGCTGGGGGGGTGGCGGCACCCACCTTGAATTTTGGGGTACGCACCCCTTGAATTTTGGGGTACCCCAAAGTCTTCCCTCACAGCGCTCTCACAAGGCAGCGGGATATTGAAAATGGTGTATTTTCACCTCTCCAGTTTCCACGGCCAACGAATACGCCTGCAAAGGGCTGGACAAGCTGGAGGAGAAGCTGCCCATCCTGCAGCAGCCCACGGAGAAGGTAGTGGGGTGGGGGGCGAACACACTTGAGGTTCCCCCTTCCCAGTGCTGCTTAACTGAGGGTTGTCACCCCCCAACCAGCTCATCTCGGACACCAAGCAGCTGGTGACCTCCACGGTGACGGGGGCCAAGGATGTGCTGACCCGCACGGTGGCCGGGGCCAAGGACGCGGTGACCAGCCGGGTGACGGGCGTGATGGACATGACCAAAGGGGCTGTGCAGGGCAGCGTGGAGCTGACCAAGTCGGCGGTGAGCAGCGGCGTCAGCACCGTCATGGGCTCGACTGTGGGCCAGATGGTGGTGAGCGGGATGGGCTCCGTGCTGGAGAAGTCGGAGGAGCTGGTGGACCATTACCTGCCCATGACGGATGAGGAGCTGGGTAAGGAGCTGGTGGCAACCCCCCGGAGGTGCCATGGCCTGGGGGTCCCCTCGGAGGGGGATGGGTAGAGCCTGGGCAGGGCAATGCTGGCTGTGTGGGGGGCGGTGGGGGTC
>NW_010242682.1:4554-19020 GCF_000690775.1 Eurypyga helias | reverse complement strand
AGCCGGAGTTAAACCACGACAGGACAGCACCAGGTCCAGGTTTCTAGTGTCACATGTAACTTACAGGCTGGCTTCCTACAGTTACTGAACTCTCCAGGGCTATCAATCTATAGACTTTAGAAGGTATGGGGAGGGCTGTTTTGTTGGGTTATTTCTTGTTCAGTTAAGAATAGGTTTGTGGCAATATTAACTGACAGAAAGGCTTCCTTTTTCCTTTTTGTTCTTTAATCCTAACTGGTAGCCGTGCATATCTTTTTGTTCCATCAATAAAGATTTTAAGGACTTGTGTACACCATCCTCAGATTGATGGATTAGTAGCGAGATTCAAGCAATCCTTCATATTAATGATTCCCTGCACTAGAACAGCTGCTGCCACCCATGGAAGCCCTATGGAATTTTCCCTTTAGTTTTTGTATGAAGCCTCTTGCCTTCTCTTAGAGAAGGAACAAGACATAAAAGGTGTGGTGACCTCTGATATTTAAGGCCTGCCTTGTACTTGAGACTGACTAAGCCCTGAGGGACTGTGACTCATTGAACAAACCCCTACGATGGAAAAAGGTTCAATGGAGGGAGGCAGGGGTGATATGCCCAGGAAGCTCAGGGAATAAGGCAAAGCAGCTGACCGTCTCAACAGACAGGGGACAGGAAGGTGGTCTTTGTTTTAGATAAACAGCTACCAACAGTTAAATGGATCATTTGGTGATGTAAATGTCTCCCTGAGTCAGCCAGACCAACACTGGGGTGTAAATTTGTGGCTCAGTCCAACACAAAGCGGGAAAACTGGACAACTAGTTGAAATAACTTGGAATAGAATGGCAGGTTTGAGGTGGCTTGACCCACGTGTGCCTTCCTGATGACTGGGGGTATTAAACGTTACACCTTTCATGTGTGGAATGTCTGAAAGAAGCTGGCAAGAGAGTATTGGTCTCTGGCAGTTCTGGAGCTGGATAGTTGCTGAAGGAGGCTGAAGTGTCTCAGTAGGCCAGAACCTTGATTTGAGAAAGGGATTATCAGCTGATTCCTCCACCTGTAGAATTGCAGACGGTACAGTTGGCATCCTTACGCTGTATGCTGTGTCGCCTGGGATTGTAAAGTGCCTCAGTAACTTTTCAGTTATGGAGGGAGATTTCATGGCTTGTAAGCGACTGTAAATACCTCGGGTGCCACCTGGGTACATGATTCTGTGGCGTGGTAGAGGAAGGCAGCATTCTGGTCACACACTGAGATCTTTCTTTTAACTTAGGCATTGCAAAGCGTGTATAACAGTATATAGTGGTTATTTATCTGGGCTACAGAAAAGGTAAACTTGGTTGGAGGGACCCAATCTGTGCTACTGACCAGAAAAATACATGCTTTCTCCCCTAAGAGCCATTCTAAGAGGTTTCTTGGCCTGGTTGGCCTTCTATGTATAATCATCACCATGATATCTCTCTTGGAAAAGAAAACCTACTGAAAAGAAGAAAATAAACAGAAGACCCAGGGGGCTGAGGGCGGCAATTTTTCTTTCTCCTTTTGAAAGCAGGATCTTTTCAAAGAAATGCTTCTTTTTAACTTCAACTTATCAAATCTCTCACTTCAGACAGGGATGCCAATGATGCTGAATTAAGTATGTTGTTCTCGAAGGGGTGTATAGGTGATGGGGTAGTAAGTTTGTTCTTTTATATAGTATTCCTCTGGAATAGAATGTATTCAACCATTAATAAAGAGAATTTAGCAGTTAGATGCCTAGCTATCAGTTACTAGAGGATTCCTTGCTAATGGAGCACTTACGTGTGGTCACCTTGATGTTGCATGCAAACGTATTGAGTAATGAATCCATCTCCAAATAACGATGTTTAAACATATGTTGGATATTGTATTCTCAGATAATTTTGATAGCTAGTCAGCTCTAATTCCTAACACACCAGAGACAAACTATTGATTCCAATGCTTCTCATTTTCTTGATTAGCTTTCAACACTGTTCAGGAGTGGCACATATTCTTACTCATTGTATTGCAACTTTTTTGCAGAATTTTGTAAGGACATGTATGTAATAAACTGAAGTAGACAGTTGTTGCTTTGACCATTTAGGACATACAACTTGCTACAATAGTAATGGCAGATATTTCATTCACTTCCATCACCCTTATGTTTGATAGTAATGGAAGGATTTGTCCTTGGAATATTGGATAGTGATATATCTTGTACCTCAGAGGAACAGTTTTAATGGAAATAAGCTTTTTAGCACAAAATCGTTACTCAAACCATTTTAGATCCTTTTGCTATCTGATGGAAATGAAATCAATATGCCAGGCCATAGATATTGAAATTAAGTGCAGACTTTTTGAGTGTCTCATTGTTTTCCAGAATAACACTCTAGAGCCATTTATCCAATAAATTACTGTTAAGTAAAAGTTTTCCATTGATAATTTCATAATGTGCTTTTCACGTGTTTTCGTTGCGTTTATATATTACGTTCATTCAGTTAGAGAAAATTCACGTTCTGCAAATACGTATCCAGATTAGACTGAAATGCTGCTTCCATAAAATAAAGACCTCAAACAAGGTCTTTTCCTTAGCTCTACTAAGGGCAACAATTGAAACAGTATAAAATGAGCACATTATAAGAACTAAGTGTGTCGTATAAGCTAGTGCAATGACTTCTACGTCTAGTTCACTTGCATATCCTAATTGCTAGGCAGGCATTGCACTAAGAATTCAGTTCTAAGCTTTTATGTGAAGTCTTCTTAAAGTTTTATTTGTCACATCTTTGCACAACATAATTGCGAAGAGAGATTTGTCAGTTCTCTTACATAGGTACAAACTTATTTGTTCTGTGTCTGTAGCAGTAGTATTCTTGCTTCATTAAAAAGCAACATAATTATTTTAAGCATAATTGTAAAACACAATGAACAAATTAGTATCGCATTTCAAGCTTTATTCCTGCTCAGTGAAATCCTATAATAATTTTTTTCCATATAATCACTTAAAGCACCTGTTCATGGGTACAGTGTGACAGAACTCCAATAAAGAAGCTCCGTTCAAAAGTCAGGAAGATGAACTTGAGGCAGACAAAGCATCACGTGCACAGAGAGCTATCAGAACAGAGGTAATGGATGAGGACACGCAAGGTGGGAGTCAGAAGGGACAATAACTTAGTGTATGCATGGACAAAGAAGAATACAAAAGTCAGATTCATCTAGTATCTATAACCTCTGTCCACAACTTCTGGAGTGTACCCTCACGGTAATGCTAAAATGAATAGGCTAAATGGTTCGAGAGTTGCTTTTCGCCAGTACTGAGGATAGCAACTTCTCAGCTTATGAATCCAGTTATTTTAATCTTAAGTGAAGAGAGTTCATTCTTAATTTCATTTAATAAAAGATTGGAAATGAAGTATTCAACAGGTTCTGAAAAAAAATTATTTCGTATTTTAGGAATAATTTCTCTCCCCTTCTGTGCTAGATGTGAGCACAAAGCACTTTAATTAAACTGCGAAAGAAGTGCATTGTTGTGTAGCAATTGACAAAAAGATAGATGATTAGTGAGAAATATACCACCGAAGTTTTAACACCAAAATGCCAAATGGATATTTTTAAATGATATTTTGAAACCAAAGAGGAAGTATGGAGTATCATTCCACTTCTGTTGCCCCAGTCCCCTCTGCCCCCCATTTGCCAGTTAAAACAAAATTCAGATCATGTATTTAGTAGAGCAAGAATTATAACCAATATCAGCTCACTGTGAAAACCTAAAGTTAGAGTAGCTTTGAAACGTGAGCAAATTGTACATTACAGAAAGTGTACTGAGCTAACAGGCAGCTTAGCGTGAAAAGCCATATGCCCTCTGCTACAAATCACTCCATCTGTATCCCTGCTAAAATAAGGTTCCTGATTGAATTACTCTAAGTATTAATGTAGTGGTTTAACCCAAGCTGGCAACTAAGCACCACACAGCTGCTTGCTCCCTTCCGCCTGGTGGGATGGGGGAGAGAATCAGAAGACTAAAGTGAGAAAATCTGTGGGTTAAGATAAAGACAGTTTAACAGGTAAAGCAAAAGCTGCAAACACAAGCAAAGCAAAACAAGGAATTCATTCACTACTTCACATCGGCGGGCAGGTGCTCAGCCACCTCCAGGAAAGCAGGGCTGCATCATGTGTAATAGCTACTTGGGAAAACAAATGCCTTAACTCCAAACATTTTTCCTTTCATCCTCCTTCCCCCAGCTTTATATGCTGAGCATGACATCGTATGGTATAGGATAACCTTTTGGTCAGTTGGGATCAGCTTTCCTGGCTGTGTCTCCTCCCAAATTCTTGTGCACCCCCAGCCTACTCGCTAGTGGGGTGGTGTGAGGAGCAGAAAAAGCCTTGACTCTGTGTAAGCACTGCTCAGCAGTAACAAAAACACAGCCCCGTACTAGCTACTCTGAAGAAACTTAACTCTGTCTCAGACAAAACCAGCACAATTATGTAGATGGTTTTACAAGTTTGTAAACTACCTTCTAATCCCGATTACAACCTCTAGGTAACTATGATGGTCAAGGAACTGCCAAGTTACATAAATATTTGGTGTCTCTCTCTTTTTTGGAAGCTAGTTTTCTTGTCTCACCAAGAAAGCTGCTTCTGCTTTATCCTAAATGTCTTACAGATTTCTTGAATTACTCAAATATAATGCATTTTTCTGTGCAGTCTATTTATAAAACAGGGAATATATATATATTATAATGTATAAGGAAATTGAATAAGTATTTTGCCTTAGAATGCTTTCAGTCATTATATTGCCTAGTGTAGCAATTGATACTGTCTGGGGCTGCTGAACAGTACTATAATAATAATGTAGCATACTGTTTCTGAAAAGGTTCTTCTGTAATTTAACTACTTGCCTTTTTTGTGTGTCTTATAAACAAGAAATACTTTAATAGTATGCATATTCTTTCTCTGGGAAGTTAAAAGCAATTTTTAATCATCTAAAGGAGAATTCAGACTGAAATGACAATGTTTCAATTCACAGTCCTTCAGTGTTTGACGTTTTGACTCTTATTTGATATGATGATTTCGAAAGCAAAAATTTTTGTTAAAGTTCTTGCAGACTAGCACATTTTTCACTGCCTGATTAAAGTTTGAATTAAACTAATTGGACTTTTAATTTTTAGAAACACACTTCAGCTATACACTGTGTCTAGAACAAGTGTCTTCCAGGCATCAGAGGATGAGTATAGTAGTATTTTTTTGTTTTGTTTAGCTTTTTCCAGAAAATGATAAAACAGTCTTAAACTTTAGGGTAATATCTTACTGACACCATTTCTGGATATTGAAAGTGGTTATTTTGACTTTTTTTCCAAATTTTATTAATGCTCCACCTACAAATTAAGGAAATTACAACCTTGTTTTTACTAGGTTGATTTAGACATCAATTTTGGTAAATCAGCAATAAATTACATGAAAGTTACATTTTTGGAGCTGTAGTCCCTAACCTAAAGCTCATGAATAACCTTGTTCTTTGTCAACTATGTACATGTTTGATGTTTTAGAGCATGGTTAGAGCATTTGTTATCAACAATCCTAACATGTATGTGCTGTATGTTAGAGAACCGATTTTAGGGTGGGTATCCCCTATTGCAGCACACTGTGTGCATTTTTCCCCAGCGTTTACCACCCAACTACTAATGGCAATGTTTCGGTGTACGCTCAGCTCTGTTCCATTGCAACTGAGAATGGACTAGACCGACTTCTGAATTCTGGGAGATAATGAAGTTACGTCCGCGCTACAGTTATACTTGTAAGGACAAGTCGGAGCTCCTGGCTCTTACCCATCTGTCTTGCCTGGACACCGACAGAAGTGTAACCGTGGCACCGCAGTGTGCAGTGCGCCTGCTCAAGCCTGTCTGGGAAGCTGCTTAAACAGCAGTGGGATTAGCCTCTCCTGAGCTCACTGCTGCATGGCTTCTCGTCTTGCAGCCATCTCCCTTCATAGGAAGGAAATGTCAGTTGGTGCTGGCAGAAGCGGGAACTTTAACCTCCAGTGTTTATTTTCTAGGTGTTGATTGCATTTCTATCACTCTTTCTTACGGAGTCAAAAAGCTGCTTTTCACTGCTGCTCGCTAGCAGAATACCACGTTGTGCTGTTTCTCAGCCTCAGACTGATGCGGCTGATTCATTCCTTCAGTTTTATTTCTGCTAAATTATAGAGTTCATTTGCTGTGTCTGGTTGAGCTGTCGTGGCTTCCACCTGCCTCCCTGCCCCAGAGCACGTGCCTGATCAGCCGTGCATCGTAGCTGAATGTATTTATAATGCCCACCTGAAAATACTTGGAAACCTTGTGTGACGCTGTGGTTAGGCGCACAGACGTACGTGGCTGTTGTTTAAGCCTTGCGGGCAAAAGAAAGGCAGATGGACAACTCTCAAATTTTGGTGCTTTATCTTATAACTGCTAAGATTTAACTTGTGTTGATTTGATGTTTCTTGGGCTCAGGATGGCACATTTGAATTATGTGTTGATGGGATTTCTCAAGTGTTTGGAAACGTAACTCATTTACTTACAAGGAACCTTTCATTTTCTTTGGTGTTGTCACATTGTATATGAGCCGTTGTAACAACCCTTCACTTCCTTTAGGCAGAGCTGGCTGCTGTTAGCACGGCATTTCATAAGGTATGCTCGTGTACAAAAATCTTTTCTTTGATTATTGGTAAATCTTATTTGGCAAAACCACAATATTTTGGGGTTTGTTTGTGGTTTTGGTGGGTTTTTTTTTTTTTTCCTAGTTATATATTTCCAGTAATTATCTTTTTTCTAAATTATTAGAGTTAAAATTTATTTTATTACAAAACAGTGTGGAGACAAAGTTGAGAAAAGTATCTACATCTTCTATTCAAGACAATTACCCTTAATGGTGAAAGGTTTGATTTTTTTTCACTAGCCTAAATTTAGATCTACTGTATACAGGTTGAAGCTATCATTGATCTGAAAGCCTTTTTATCTTGATAGCTTGAAGTAAATTCTGATCCAGTTTCTAAAGTGTATTTCCCAAGAAGGATACTCTGTGTGAGTAATAACTTCTCATTTTCTCCTGGACATGCTGTATACTAAACGCATGATTTATAAATAGCCTATAAAATGAGCTACATTTATTAATGTCTAAGTAATCACAGAAAGAATTGCTATATTGCCTCAAATTCAAAATATCAATGATTCCACTGAGCTGCTGATTTTATTTTTCTTCCCAGAAAGAACAAATCAGCCCTTCAGATAAAACTCTTTTGCCAGTTGTTAATGCTAGCAATATCTGTTCTTTTTCAAAGATAAAACTGTGACTTGAGCCTCTTCCAGAGTTTTTCTAAATCTGCAGAACTTTTTTTTTTACTTTTTTTTTCTTCTTTTTCCTTTTTTTCTTTTTATAAGAAAACTAAACAAAACGCTTTTTGTCACTTTAGTAGTTGCCTTTTGTCTTTCCAGAAATACCCAGTACGCTTCCTACTAGGGAATCAGAAGTATTATTATTATTTATTACCATTTATTGTAGGCAATGCACAGAGTGTTCAGAATTACTGTGCAAGTACCATGTATGCAAGTACATTCAGGGGGGTGGGTGTACAGCCACAGAAGTGTGTAATTGGCAGACAAACTCATGGGTCAAATAACACTCAATAGTCATGGCATAATAAATGGGAGAGTGGACATCATGCCCTGTCTTGCAATGAGGGTGGTGAAACACTGGAACAGGTTGCCCAGACGTGTGGCGGGAGCCCCATCCTTGCTAACATTCAAGGCCAGGCTGGACAGGGCTCTGAGCAACCTGGTCTAGTGGAAGGGGTCCCTGCTTATTGCAGGGAGGTTGGACTAGATGACCTTTAAAGGTCCCTTCCAACCCAAACAATTCTATGATGATTCTATGATTAATGAAGACAAGGGCCTTCATATTGCTCTGATGTGGAGACGCCTGATCCAGTGATCTCGGGTTTTCTCCTTTACTGCTGCTAGGCTAGCATAGTGGAGGGTTTGAAGCCTGTGTGATGCAGGCTTTGTAGCTCTCTGTCTTGTGATGATGTTCATGTGCTCAGTTTTCTGCTGTTATGATGCTCATTCAGGTGTTGGTGGCTTTTGTTCCAATGCACCGTAGGTCTCAAGTTGCGTGTCGATGAGTGTTGTATTTACGGCTTGTGATCTGTGAGGGCAGGTGAAGCTGGCTTTCTAGAGATCTTTTGGGACTAAAGTCAGGCTAATCAAGCATTTTTATAATAAAAATTTACTTCTTAAGAAAATGTTGAATTCATTGAAAGAAAAAGATTGGAGAAAAAACATTCTATTGATTTTTCTTTTCCAAATAACACTTTTATTTTGTCAAAAAGGAACTTTCCAATTTTCATTTCAAAGCCTTGGTGTATTAATATAACATAAAAATGTGAATTGAAACCTAACATTTTCCCTTATTAAATCAATAACATTTTATTGATAAAAACCTACATATTTTTGTTTCTGAGAATATTGATTTAGTATTATGCTGAAATTCAGTGTTTGACCAGGATAGAGAACCTCTCTATATTTTTCGTAGAATTAACCATAAAAGCCCCCAGCCCTCATTAAAGCATAAACCAACTCCAGTCAGTCTCAACAGGCTGACTTAAACCCTTACTCCATTTTTGTACATGCACTTTGCTCTGACTTCCATCCCTAAAGCCTCCTTATTCTGTGTGTACCTGCTCCTTTCCCTAGAAGATTAGGACTCTGCTCATCAAGAAAGGGTGAAAAGGTTGTCTGTAAGGGGGCAAGGATGTCTGTGATTTTAGAACACATTGCTAATTCCACACTAATTGCCCACGTGGAAACTCTGGTTACTTAATATAATTTTGAGTGACTATAGCTTTATGTTGTCTACTGCTATGCCGAAAATTGAAAGTGTACGCTGTCCTTCAGTGTCCTTCCCAGGCAGAAAAGCCCTCAAAATCATTTACCATAGGATAAAAGTCACCAGAAAGCAAAAAGTCGTTGCCCTGTGGTCCCCAAGAAGTCAAAAAAATCAACATCTCTGTGGATATAAGCCATCAAATCTAACCCACTAAAGCTGTATTGTAGACATTACTCAAGGAATATAGATTTGTACAAAATCACCACTTTGCTGACTGTATTTAGCTCCAGGGATCTTTAGTGAGATTACTTACTCAGTGGCTAGAAGTCCTTTCCCTTTATCTAATCTAAGGCTTGTGTGAGCATTTGATCAAACGCAAGTAACCATGCAGTTCCCCAAACACTGGAGGAAAATCCTTTGAGGGGTCTGTGTGTACCTACACTGTGGGATATTGTCCTTGTTAGAACAATCCATATTTTTAAGCAATTTTGTTGTTGCAGTATTTATGCTCCCCAAAGTTGCAGTCAAGTCAGTTAGGAAGAGGTACATATTCTTTAAGGAAATGTATGTGGGCCCCTGTCGATCGCAGTTGTCTTTGAGAGGAGAGCTGTGGGGCTGGAAAGTTATGTTTATCCCCAGTGCTACAACAGATGGGCATAGTGCAAGTCTTTGTTTTTTTGGCAAATAGGTGTAATTCTTAAGTTGTAACTTTTAATCACTGGATGTGGGAGTTGCTTTTATACAACGTTAATTTTTGCGTGCAAATATTTGAAAATAGTTAACTGATGTACAATTACCAAGCACATCTTGAATTCTATACACTTGAAAAATTGAAGGTTTTTTCCTTTACTGCTATGTTATCAGATTGTTTTCATATAGCACCAGGAATGCTTCTGTTTTGAGCATTATTGTTTTCCTTTGAGGATGCTTGGGTAAGCAGAACTTTTTCAGTTTTACTTACTGAGTTTCTCATTGTAAGGAAATGCTAAGGCACATGCTCATGATAATCCATGAGAGTATTTGTTGGCTTTGGCTATTGTGCACCTCTCTGACTTGGATCTCAAACAACCACTTAAGAGGCCTCCTATGCAAGCTTATGAACATAAAATAAATAAGATGAACGTTTCAAACAAATAGCTTACCTTTATTTTTGATTCAACCATCCATTATAAATGAGCATTATGCTGCAACTCCTGTTGAGTTGAGCGCTGCAGGAGTCATGAGCAGAGCAGGCCTGACTGCCGTCCTGATTAGATCACCGACTGAGAAGCAGTGATTTAAACAAAATTGGCTGGGCAATGGCTGCTGATGTGCTATTGTTTCCTTTTTTTTTTTTTTAAAGGCATGGAAGCACAGCGAAGTGGTCAGAGTATGAGTCTGGAAACCAAGTGTTTTGGGTTATGCTGCTACTGTAGAAACTCTCATTTGTGCTCTACGTCAAGTAACTTTCCTTATCTGAAAAGTGGAGATGAAATGCTTATTTCTCTCAACTGTAAGGTTGTTTCTGCATTTCATTAAGCCAAGGAATATTCCATTGCTGGATCATTGAATGCCAGAATCTGCTATTAATGTTTGGGGGTGGTGGTTTTTTTTGGTTTTTTTTGTGGGTTTTTTTGTGGGTTTTTTTTTTTTTTTTAGTTGGTTTGTTCATACCCCATAAATGGAAACTGTAAAATGGTTTTGTTTGGAAAAAGGTAATCACATGATTACTAATTACTGTTTCAAAAAGAAGACACACTTTCGGCTCAGGAAGGCTGATCAATGTCACTTTCATTAGTTTACTACTAGTTGTAGCAGCGAGGATGGGAACATTAACTTCTGTGAACAGCTCTTTGGGGTAACAGTTTCCTTGTGGATGCATGTCAGAGAACTATGAAAACAGATTTCTTGGAGAAGCGAAAACAGCAAGTTTAGCTTACAGTTGTTGCAAAATGTGTGGCATTCCTAGTGTTCTGTTAGTTAATTACTACAATTGCTTGCAATAGAGGCTACCAAAATGGCAAAATGCCACTTGACTGTTGACCCTGCAGGACACCACTGTTACCTGCATGCTTTATTTACTGGGCATAACCGATTAAAGGCTGATTGCCATCATTATTTACCTACGCAGAAAGGAACACTAACGATGCGTGTTAATTTTTAGTAACTTGTAGGGATTTAGTAAGCAGCTGTGCAACTTTCCCATACTGATGCTCTCCTCTGCCACAATGCAGCTTACATCCCTCTCCCTGAAACAGGAGCAGAATCTGAGGGAGGACGCAATTTGATGGTTAGGCAAGAGGTGAGTAATGTCTATGACTCAAATCCCTGATGGAAATGAATATTATTAGTGCCAGTGGGAAACAAACTTCCTTTCTGTGAGACAACTGGCTGTCGTGGCATCTGTTTAAAAAAAAAAAAATTCTCCTGGCACGTTGTAAATTAAAAGCTGAAACGCTTATTCAGAGCTGTGCTTTGCGCACACATCTCCTCACTAGTCCGTAGTTCATGCCAGAGTTAGGGAGAGTTTTCTGGAAAAGAGTCTGACTAACTTGAGTGGGTCCATCTAATAAAGTCTGTAGGCACCGTGTGCGGCAGTGGTTTAAAGGAGATCCATGCAGGAAAGGGGAGTCCACTGAGCTGAACGTGGTCTCTCCCCTTGGTAGATGTGCAGTAAACAGAACTCCTTGCTAACTTATACAGTAGATTTTTGAAGGTGTTGCATAGGATACTCTCCTCTGCAGAGACCTGTACACATGCTTCTCCTTTTTCTTGAAAATAATTCTGAAGGCAAAACATTATAGGTCTGAATTTTCTGTCGGTCGTTTGTGTTTTCTCCCAGGCAGTGAAAGTGAAAGCAAAATCTGACCATGTGAATGGTTTGCTTTCTGCTCTCCCTTAAATGGCTGTTTGGACTCGCTTTGGTTTTAATTAAATTGGTGTTATTTACTTTGGTGGTTTTTTTTTTTCCACTTTCTAGCAAGGAAAAGGTGATGTTTGGAGCACAGCTTTTGTTAAATTTTTTATTTACTGAAGTGAATGATCTTTCTGGTTTCTTCCAGCTGTTTTCGGGTGCATAATTTTCTCTGCTCTTATATATTCATATATGTATTCATATACATGCATGAATGCTTTTTATTATTACATCTGTTTAAAAAAAAATGAACCTGTCTTCAAGGGGAAAGGTGGGGAAAAAAGCATTGAAAGATATGTAGTTACATATTACAGTTAATGAGTAAACATCCTGTCATTTTCACATGCTAATGTGCACTAGTTAACAGTGAAACTGGAGATTACTTGACCTGTTTTAACTTACACATTTTACATTTATCTGGAATTCCTTTAGCAGTGGAGATACTCATTCTCTTAAAGATGCAGTGGCTACATGGTAGGGTTAATCTTTAACAAGATTGTTGTAAAATTATTGGCAGTGTGCTTATGAAATCCTGTTATTTAAGGACTTTTTTTGTTAATCAAATGCTTATTTAAAAGCATTCCTCTCTAACAGCATCCACATTTTGATAACAGGCTTTGACTTAGCTTTATATTGTATTGGTTCAAAATAGGGAATTTCCCCCTGAATTTTATGAATGTTAATTTACACAAACGTAGCATTTTTTACATTTAAAACTATGTTGGAAGGCAAGAATGGGGTTGATGTTATCTACTTTCTTTCCTGAAGTGTACAATATACTTTTTATGAAATGTGGTAAAGCCAGAAATACTTTTCAGAAAGGTACCTTTTCTCTGAGCATTTAGGAAATGAGGTTTGTGCAAGATTTGTCGTAAAGGGTAACGTTCTGTATGTATATGCCATATTTGATCATCCTGGATTTGTGCTCATGTTCTGAGCAACTTCTCAGTTATATCAGAAAGAGCTACATTAAAAGAAAAATTAAAAAATCCTTAATTCTAGGCCTGAAAAATTAGGTTTCTACCAATCACTTCTTAGAACAGTTAAATGCTGAGTTGGGTCAGAACTCTATTTACACACATAGTCATTTTTATATAAATTGTGACATATTACTAATTACTTTTTGTTGAATCACTAAGCACTGACTATTTCTTAATGCATTTTTTTGTTACTTTGAGGTAATAGCACATAAAGTGCAAAAATTTTTTAGGAAGTCCAGGTGAATATTTTTCTAGCTTAAGGGAATGATAAGTATTTCCATCTCTAAGCTGAAACAGCCCCTGCTTCGAGCCTTGAAGAGGAAACATTAGGTGCTACCTCTTTTGCTCCTTTTATAAGGATTTTCTATACTATTGCTAACAAAGATCAGATGCAACTGCTTTGCTCCAAAGTTTTATCATATATTTAATTGGCCTTAAACTTTGTACTTATCCTTCGCATACCCAGCTTCTGCATTTGGTATACTTCCAGCTCAGGAGTTTAAAAATTTAAAGGGGCCCTAAGATGCGTTGTCAAGTGGGTTTCATCCTAACAGAGTAAGACATTCTACAGTTAGAGAGTGAACCAATTGCTCATAAGGCTGTGCTGCCATCCAGCGTGACCTGGACAGGCTGGAGAGCTGGGTGGGGAGAAATCTGATGCAATTCAATAAGGGCAAGCGTAAAGCACTGCATCTGGGGAAGAGCAGCCCCATGGATCAGTGCAGGTTGGGGGCTGTTCTCTTGGAGGGCAGCTCTGGGGAAAAGGACCTTGGAGTCCCAGTGGACAACAGGATGACCATGAGCCAGCAGTGTGCCCTCACGGCCAAGAAGGCCAACGGCATCCTGGGGTGCATTAAGGAGAGCGCGGCCAGCAGGTCGAGGGAAGTTATCCTCCCCCTCTACTCTGCGCTGGTGAGGCCTCACCTGGAGTGCTGTGTCCAGTTCTGGGCTCCTCGGTTCAAGAAGGACAAGGAGCTACTGGAGAGGGTCCAGCGCAGGGACACTGAGATGACGAAGGGCCTGGAGCACCTTCCATATGGGAAAGGGCTGAGAGAGCTAGGTCTGTTTAGCTTGGGAAGAGGAGGCTGAGGGGGGATCTTATCAATGCTTATCAATATCTAAAGGGTGGGGGTCAGGAGGATGGGGCCGGGCTCTTCTCAGTGGTGTCCAGTGACAGGACTAGGGGCAATGGCCATAAACTGGAAAACAGAAGGTACAACCTGACCGTAAGGAAACCCTTCTTCCCTGTGAGGGTGACAGAGCACTGCAACAGGCTGCCCAGAGAGGTGGTGAAGTCTCCTTCCCTGGAGATTTTCCAAAGCCGCCTGGACTTGTTCCTGTGTGATCTACTCTAGGTGATCCTGCTCTGGCAGGGGGGTGGGACTAGATGATCTCTAGAGGTCCCTTCCAACCCCTACCATTCTGTGAATCTCATGTTAACTAGGGTCTTAGGTGCCATGCCACACGTTATTTTTGTTGCAAGACTTAGAAGAATCCTGGCGAATAGGGGAGGGGAAAAATAAAATCTCTTTTCAGTAGCTGTTGGTTTAAATCTTCTGACTCCTGTGTAGTAATGTATTGTAGCATCTTCATTGCTTTATTTCAGATCTTGACAGATAGTTATTAGAGTATGTTTTTTGGGGCTGGGATGACGTTAACATAGGCAGAATAAGGGGAGAGGGTTGGAGAGAGATTTTTGAAAGCCTCCTAGGCACTATAATCCTATTACTGAAAAAAAAAAGACATTTTTCCAAACATGCACAAAAT
>NW_010242682.1:0-4531 GCF_000690775.1 Eurypyga helias | reverse complement strand
AGTTTTTGCAGTCATATATCATTTCAACCAGTGCTTCACCTCTCTTAAATCTCCAAGCACAAAACTTTTCATATAAGTATGTATGTATACAAACACTCATACATGCACACAGACAGCATATGTAAGCTATCTTTAAAATTACTGAAAACTTTTGTTACTTTGAGTCCCATGGCATAACAAACATACTCTGAGCTCCAGCCTCCTTCCAATATAGAGCATTTTGTTAAAGCAAAATATCCTCTAAAAGCAAACAAATACTATCCTTTTGTGAACAATCTCAGGGCAGTGTAGGTTATTTTAATGGGTGAATCCTTTTAAATTTATCCTTCACCCTCTGTTCTACCCTCCTCCTAAATGGAAAAAAAAAATACACAACTGTATAGTAAAAGGTTAGATTAAATTTATTTAAATGGGTTTATGTTCCTTATTCAATAACGTTTGCATCTGTTATATTTTTTTTCTTACAAATTGTGGAAGGACTGGAGGTTGCTGTACCCAGAATGTTTTGGGGTTTTTTTGTAGTGTCTTAAGTCAAATAAAAATTCTGAGTCAGATTTGTTGGGTAAATACAGGTCTGTTGGCAAAACAGGGTTTTTATAAATGAAGGGGAAAAAAAAAGTTAGTAAAAGAAAACAAAATTCTAGGAATACAAGAGGAGAGATGAGGAAGATAACCATGTCCTGTGAGAACCGTATTCTGTTTACTAGTGTTTTAGCAGTTCTCAGTGTCTGTCCGTTTCCTCTGGTAGAGATGATCTACGGAACTTGATGGGCAGGAACAGTAATTCTTGCGTAACATCAGCTCTGCCTTGTTCTTGTGGGGTTTTTGTTTGGTTGGTCCGCACCCCTTCCCCCCACCCCAAGAGGTTTTGTTTGATTTTATTGTCGACTAGCCTCCAAAGGAAATGAGGTCTGCAATATATGTAACACGGACATCAGCATTCCAAGAATTATCATCATCTAAAATATGATCGTTATCTCTTCTTCCCCAGAACCACTATCCAGATCCTACAGGTAGGACAGGGCTGATGCAGGCGTTTGCCTGTTGGTGAAAAAGATCACTGTGGTCACTTCAGTCCCCTGGATTACCTGCAACTTGTTGAAGGTGCTGTCTTCATCCTTTTACTGGAGATCATGCTGCAAGGCCTTAAGAGACCATGAATAGGGACATAAATTAGGCATTCTTCATTCAGGGAAAACTCTTAAGAACTGTGCCCAGAGTCACATCAACATGTTCAGTAATGAAGTTTGACAGTTCATGTCTAAGCTTTCAGGGTAAATGTGTGCTGGGAATCTAAATATGAAAAGGCAAAGAAATTCGCTTTTGAAGGAAAAAGTAAATGCATTGGTTAGGGAACCAGACTCTGAAAACATCCACCCAGTCACTGTGTGTGTGTGAGCTCAGTAAATCAAAAAATATTTCTCAAATGAGCTGAGTTTCTCACTTGTGAAAGCACTGCAGAATTGAGTCCTAAGGACATAAGACAGTGGTTTTGAAGAAGCTTCAAAAATATGAAAAGATTAAGTTGAAGTCCAGCACAGCTTGTTTAGTTTGAAAAGAAAAAGATGTGAAAAATCACAGAGAGAACTTGTATAATTCCAACTAGTTACCTATATTTCAATATATACTTGATTTTTTGACAGAAGCATGAATACCAGATATATAAATTTAAAAAGTATTCTACTTGTTTCCAAAGCAACTGTACCAGTATGTTGTTTTGGGTCTGGGGTTTTGTTTTGGTTTGGTGGGTTTTTTTTTCTTTTTAAATGTATTTTCCTTTTAAGAAATCGTATCTATGCATTAGGCTTGCATAATAGACATTCTCCTCTCTCACATACTGTGATGTAGTCAATGCATTGGACATTAAAAAAACCCACACCTTTTAAAAGAAGATGTATTTGTATGAGACGAGTACCTCTTCTTAAGAGTTGCTTCCTTCTCTCAGATAAATCTTTTAAATAATTTCCTAAGTGTGTATTTGCTCAGTAGTCTGGCTGCTCTGTACATAAAAATTCTGGAGTGGTGTGCAAAGTGTTGCATATAAAGAGAAATTTGTTAAACTGGAAAAAAGGTTAAAAAAGAAGTAGTCATGTGTTCTCTTGCAAAAGTGGATTTCTCTTCTTCTTTGAGGCACAGGAAGTTGGGTATGGGAAGGAAAACAGCCTGGACATGAGGCTGGCAGTGGTTTGCTGAGTACTTCTCCATAGAGGACACCCTCAAAGGATATGTTCCCAGTGGATAGAAATGCTCTTGTTTCTCTCAGTCTGAGTTTGGCCCATTGCTGGATCGCTGGGTTTGAGTTTGGCCCTGTCTGAGTGCCTTAATAGAGCCACCTTGCACAGTCTATTTCTAAATATGAGTCCGGGAAGAAGGGAGAGGTGGGAGAAAGTGTTTTAAAATTTGGTCTTAGTTCTCTTTTTTGACTCTGATTTTGAATGATGATAAATTTTCATAAGCTGAGTCTGTTTTGGCCATGATGGTAACTGCTGAGTGATCTCTCCATGTCCCTGTCTCGAGCAATGAGCTTTTCAGGATATGTTCTCCCCCCTGCCCAGCTGAGGATGGGAGTGATGGAGTGGCTTTGGTGGGCACCTGGCCTCCAGCCAGGGTCAACCACCACAGGAGTTTTGTGTGGAAGGGAGTTAAAAGTGCCATGAAACCAGCAGTGGTTTCTAAAGGAATACCTTGAATAGGGAGAGAGAGGGGGAGTCACAGATTCATACTGGAGACAAGCTTTTAAGTGTTTAATTGCTAAGACTTACAGTTCTTGTTTACACATGACTCTTGACTTACTAAACATACTGATTTACACCCTCAAATGTGTTTTTAGACAGTTTTATAAAATGCAGTCTTAGTAAAATCATGGGGTTATTTCATCTGGCTTGATAAGGCCATGTATGAGACAAGAATAGTGCATTCATTTACATCATTGAAGTGATATTTGAACTGATTTACTTACAGTTGTCTGTTTAATTATTTTTGATTTTTTTTTTTTGCATTCTGATTTATTCCCACTGCCCCCCATCTAAATGTACACAAACCATCAATCCCAAACTGAACATTAATAGAATCTCCTGTAGCCTGCATTAACATAAACCTGTCACAAATCTGACTCTCCAGTCCTAGTGGTGGAAATAGCACAGATGGATTTACAGGATACCAATAAAAGCCTTTTATGTAAGAACATCCCCAGAGACAACTCTTTTATATACTCTCGGAGGTGCATAAATCACTGACAAATCTGCCTGGCAAGCTTGTTTAGGAATTTGATTTATTAACCAAGTCAATTTAAGAGTTTATAGACTTGTTCATTCTACCTTGTTAGAGTTGTTGTCTGCGCATGGTCAAAATGCCACTAAATATGTGTGGGTGCTGCTAAATGATCACAAAGGATATTATCAGCTTACACGTTCCTCCCGTTCCCTCATGCTTTATGTACTATGCTAGTGATGTGCTGTAGCATCTCCCCTGAGCATTTTGTTTTGAATATAATTCTTAAGGAACATCTGAAGGACTATGACAGTCTTGGAAACATGTCTTTATTTCCAAACAAGATGGGCTTATTCTGTAATGGTGAAATCATCTGTTTCATTCTTCCTCTGAAATTTCTCTCTAGGCTTTCCAATTATATGGAAGAAATAGGTTAGTATTGCTGTTTGCATATGGACACGTATGGTCCTCTCCATCACATAACCTTTTTCCCTATTTAGCCTTTTTCGGCCCAGTTTAGTGAGAATTGCCTCTCTGCAGCCAGGCTGGCACAAGAAAACCTTGGTCCCCCTTGTCCGAAAAGATGCATTCTGCCTTTTTAATTGTGGCATTAACAGTCCTGTCCACCAACAGAGCGCTTCTGTCTGTATGTGATTTTTTTTAACCAAGAGGGAGGGAAAAGTACTCTCAGGTCTGATGAATTGAAACCAGC
Organism: Eurypyga helias; assembly: GCF_000690775.1. Classification (NCBI taxonomy): domain Eukaryota; kingdom Metazoa; phylum Chordata; class Aves; order Eurypygiformes; family Eurypygidae; genus Eurypyga; species Eurypyga helias. Next base: position 609 of record NW_010242682.1, on the reverse strand, counting down.
AGTTGGGTGTTACTGAACGAGGGAGAAGGTGAGGAAAACTCTGAGCTCCAGAAATGGTCTGTCTGAACAGAGGATGGACCTCAGCTGCGCTTTCTTGTAGGATAGAAGATTGTAGGCATTATCACAGGATGAATGCACCTCTCCAGTGTTTTACTATTCCTATTATCCATGTATGCAGTTGCCGTAATTCGGAGGGCAGGTGGAACACGTCTCTTAGCGTGTATTTATACTCACAAGCTTGAAGCTTGTGTGTATAAACTAAGCACGCAAATATGAATCCTTGCTCTCAAAATATCAGAGCCTCTAAACAGTCTGGTATGGTCTTTACTCAGAGTGCCCTTTCAAAATATGGGATAATGTGCTGGTAAGTTTTCTCATGCTATTAAAATGCATAGATCTTAATCATGGGTTGGCTTTTAAATGATACTCAATACATTAGTACTCTGGTTAAATGCAGTTATTAACATCTCTGTTACTGGAGATTTGTTAATCTGCTATGGTGAGGCCCTACCTAGATAAATACATCTTAATGACAAACAGAATTCATTAAAATTCATTATAAGGACAAAAAGTGAGGCAGAAAAAAGCTCCTGGACAAAGTGAGGCAGA
>NW_010242681.1:0-2256 GCF_000690775.1 Eurypyga helias | reverse complement strand
CCTTCCGCGGGGGTAACGCCGAGGGCTTTGCCGGGGCCCCGTTCGGACTGGGGAAGGTTCGGTAGCCGAGGGGCGACCACCTCTCACCCCCCAAACTCAGGCTTTCCTTCTCGGCCCTGCATGCCTCTGCTAAATCAGGGCGTCAGTGGGAAAGACACATACCCTGGAAAGGTCGTTTTTCCTCCGAAATAGCATGAAACAAAATATAAGCGTAAAACCTAAAACACCGCTTACCTGTCCTCGAGCATCTCCCAATATTCCTTATGCTGCGTTAGAGGGAACGCTCCCTGTGATGCTTCACTGTAATATACCGGTAAATGGACATTCTCCTTCAGTAATAAATCAAACACCATCTATCTCAGATCCTCCTCCCTAATTAGAGATGTTTATTGGAGATGGTGTTTATCCAGCTGTCATGCCGAGAAAAAGCTGTGACATAATTACCTCTGACCAGATAGTCTTTTATATGCATATCTCGATGACATATAAAGCAATCGGTTTGCATTAAAAACGACAAGATCAAATGTTGATTTTAGCCGATATAATATTTCTGGTCATTAAATTAATTGAAATTCAACTTTCCGGCTCCCCAAATTATGAATCTCGCGATTGAAACTCCTTTTTTTTTAGGAATTAAATGAGCGGCTCCACCAAAAGGATGGGCAGAGGGAAACGTACCCTGCAAACTTGCCGCGATAAATCCAATATGCCAGTAAAAGAGAGCGAGCCCTCCACCCCGCCGCCTAATAACACAGTTGACGTGACGGCGAGGAGTTTCTCTATCACTTCCTCGTGGTTTGCCAAATTTAGGTTTCGCTGCTAATTCGGGAGGCCAGGAGAGCCCGAGGTGGGGGAGAAGCGAGAGCGGGATCCCCCCTCCACCGCGTTATTTTTAAACCCCGCAGCCCGGCGGGGCCGCGCTGGTTCACTCGGTTTCGTGGCGTTGGCCGCGCCCGCGCAACCCTCTGCGCGGGGCTGCGAGCGAGCCTTGGTAAGATCCGTAATCGCTGTAATTGAAAATATATTTTTGGGAAAGGCTGGATTTACAAATATCAGGGGTGTAGGCTTTTGATCCTTTCTGCTGCCTGTGTTCTCCAGTTGCTAATAAAACTCGCATTGAGCTCCTTAGTGGCTTGATTAACAGGCAGATTAACTGTTACTGGGGTTTTGAACAGCTTGTCCCAATCAATAGCATTTAAAAAGCCCGTCAGGATGCGCTAAGCTTCCACACACCCCCCTCCCCTTCTTTTCTGGAGGCTTTTCGAGCGGGTCCGATTGCATGACACTTTTCACATATATATAAAATCAAAGGCTTTCTCGTCCAGAAAGATGTATATTCGTCTTCCAGTTTCAGAGCCCCTTCGGCAGGGTACCAGAAAGCCTTTTTTTTTTTTTTATTTTATTTTTATCCTGCCACACAAAGCTGTGCCTTATGCAAAAGGCCAACGTGAAAGAGGTTAAACCGATTCCAAACTTTTTGCAGATTGTTTATAAACTAGAAAAGCTCCACTTAACTCAGTGTCCTGTGCATTATAGGTTTCAAACACTGTCTCTACATATACAAATAGGCATTAAGTGTCCTGAAGGCAAAAGCATTGTAGTCTAAGACGTCAGGATTTGTGTATCTCTTCAGTTTCAGACCGAACTGGACAAGAGGACTTTAAGCATTTTTCTGGGTATTAAAAAAGGTAGTTTGCAGCCCAGATATTAATACAACGAGACGATACCGGAGTCTCTAACTCAGCATTTTCTGCTTTCAGCACCTAACAAAATACGAAAGGGAAGCAAACGCTGCTGCTTTACACAAAGCAACAAGCAGGCATGAGATCATGTAAAAAAAAAAGTGAAAATTATTTTAATTAGGAAAACAAACAAAAAAAAAAGCCTTGCTATACATAATCATTACTTACCTTTTTTTTAAAAAAACCCACCTTTTTTATTATGCCCATTTTTTTCTTTTTGTTTAGAATAGTTTAAAGGGGAGAGGAGGAGGAAAAAAACCCACAGATGCAGAAAAATGCTAGTTACAATAATCCGGTGCGGATTTTAAAGTAAAAATCTTCAAAGGGTGTCTAAGTCCATGCCGAGAGCCGCGGCCGGGGCCGCGGGGTCCCACGGGCCGGGAGCAGCCCTCACCCGTGGGAAGGGGAGGGGGGGTGGGGGGGATGTCTGCGCTTGCAGGAGGGCAGGGCTTTTGGGAAAGGGGATCGCCAAGCACCTCACAGCAGTGCTTATCCTCTCGTCTAATTAAAAAGG
>NW_010242680.1:348-3324 GCF_000690775.1 Eurypyga helias | reverse complement strand
TTCCTGACTGAATCCAGCACAGAAACCAAACATCAAATATATGTAATGTATTTCCAAGAATAGTTAGATCTCACGTCATCGTAAGTCAGAACTTGGCTAACTGATGTCATTTACACCATCCCAAAGATTTTGTAGCAGTTACACTTGGCTTTCTTTCTAGATATGTGTCCTGTCCTCATTGTCTGCATTTTCTGTTAGGAATTAAACTTTATTGGTCCATTAGATGTAAAAGGTGAAAGTCTCAGTGTGCACCTCAGCCTCCTTTCTACCTGCTCCAGTTCTAGATTTTTTTCATGCAGGAGTGATATAAAGTGTCTCCAATCAATGTGCAGCAAACACGGCTGAGAAGGAATCTTTGCCCTGCTTTTAGAGAGCAAGAATCTCTGTGCTGGTTTCTGCCTCTTTCAAAGCTGGAATATCCTTCTGACTTCCAGCTGCACTTGTGGGAAGCAAAAGACCTGTAGGATAAGATCATTTACCAGTAGAATAAAAGACCTACACATGTCTAAAGATGCTGTGATGAAATTGTTCTCAGGTAATTCCAATCATCTATATTTTTAGACTGGTATTAGCTTTTAAGTCTTAATTGATGCCAGATGTGTCCATCATGTTACCTGTTATATCATCTGGCTGACAATTTAAAAGTAATATAATAGGGTATAAAAGCCTAAAATTAAAGACTACTTAATGGTACTTAATTTATTGATCTAAAAAGAAGAAGTCACAAGGAAGAGATAGTACCAGCTGGGCTGGCTCATAAAAGACCTGCACCACCGGCCATGCACAAGTCTGATAAATTGCTGTACTTTTACACATGGACCAAGGCAGCAGCGGGTGTAAATTAGTACAGGTCCAGTTACTTCAGCAGAGTGAATGCAGCATGGGAACAGAATCTGACCCTTTGCACTCCACTGAAAGCAAGGTGAGAGGTGACTGCTACCTAACTTTCTATGGAATCTTTTGTTCATGAATTATACATTAAATCAGTTAAAAAAAAAAAAAAGGGTGCTACTACAAATGTTTTATTTATATGATGCAGCGCTACTTCTGGGCTTACAGCCTGTATGGCTGTCGCTCCTTACATTCAACTGAAGCAATTCTCTTTGCTGTAGGGAGCTTCACCAACTAAACAAAAAGTTTGAAAATAAAAGTAGTTACATTGCAAAAAACTCCAAAACTGAAGATGCAACCTTGACTTGGCAGTTTTATTATGCTCTATGATTAAAGTGGTGTAGAACTTGCTCCTGCAGGTGTTATCCGTGTTTTGGTGCTAGAGAGTGCGCCTCAAATGTGTCCTCGGGCTGAGAAGAGGGCTGAAGTCCTGAGACCTGTGTCCCATTGCCATCCAGACTGTGCTGTGAGGAGATGTTTACATGATTAAATGAGTCTGATCCTTGATCCCCAGGCCAAGTCCACCACACAACTGAAGGCGCGTTGCCCCGTCTGCACCCACGCTGCCTTGCACTTGGGCATGGGTCTCCCCTCTATGCCGTGTGGTGCCCCTGTAGCCCTGCAACAAGGTTACCCTTCTCTATATCCACATTTTGGGGTGTCTGTAATGTTGCAAGAGCTGATTCTGAGCCTCACGGTGTGTTGTCTTCATAGCATGGAACTGCAGGTACATGTTGCCAGGCCTAACACGTGGCATAAGGGCACTTGGAGGTGCTTGGTCTTTCTGCGACAGCACTGGAGGGACCAGGCAAAAACTGTTGTAGTCTCACCCATACTGGGTTCTGGGAGCTCTCCGGGGAGTGAGCTTTTCCCCAGCTCACACTTGGGTATGGCTTTGCAGAGATCCAGCCTGGATTCCTCCACATGTTTCTGACAAAGCAGAATTAGCTCCATAATCAGAACCACATTGTTGAAAGCTTCAAGCTCCAGGAAAGTCATCAACATAAGGTTTCAAAAAAACCTCAGCACTTGAATTGCACCCAAAAAAATACCTGGTCATGTATTTTGGGTCTAAATGAAAGCTAAGTTGTTTTGAAAGTCTGATCTTGTGTAAAGTGACATACAAGTACAAAGCTTTGTAAACACCAGTTGGGTATATGTACCCAGCGTGACCACTCTGATGTCATAATACACACTTTTTGGGAATTCCAAACCTCTAGACCTTAAATCACATTGATATCTATTTAATTCATCTACCTTTTGTTATTTCTATGGTTATGGTTATGGTTATGTTATGTTATGGTTATGTCATCTACCTTAGACACTGGTTACCAAAACCCAGAAAATTGATCCTGTGAGAGTAATGTCACAGCATATTCTAATGGGAACTGCCATTAATTATGCTAATTGGGTGACTTCAGTTAAGATTGAAATTGATATTTCTAGTTGTATTGGTTCCAGACTTAAAATGAAGTTTCTTCAACAGTTTTGTTAGGACAATAAATGAGGGAGAGAGACCTGTGATAATTAAAAAGACATAGCCACTGTGTATTAGATGAGTCTCATTTTTATTCTTAGTACTAAATTGACAACACATTTTCGTCTGGAAATATTGCAGCTATCTTTGTTGCATTAATCTGCTACTAATTACTTATTCCAGTAAGCAAATTTGCAAAGAAGAATATTACTTCATCTATTTCCTTTCATATTGCCAATTCCACAGTTACTCTGATGAGCAATGCCTTTCCCCAGAAATGTTCACGGTAACCCTGTTTCCAAAGTAATATCAGAAGTTTTTTTAACAGAAAAAGACACATAAAACCCAGGCTGTTTTACAGGGTAATTAGGAGAATAAACAGGCTAACAATTTTAAAGAAAAAAGATTTAAAGAATAAAATCTTGCCACTGTACTGAAGTACTTCAGTTTTTAAAACTCCGATGGATAGTGTCATCTTAACTTAGGAATGCTCTTTGTTGTCTGCCTGGCCCAAATACTTCAAAACTTCAAATAACTTGTCAAAATCCAGTCTTTGAGTAAGACATGTCCCCTTGTTAGGCACTCTCAAATTATTGATAGCTGCTTGT
>NW_010242680.1:0-264 GCF_000690775.1 Eurypyga helias | reverse complement strand
AAAAAATAAATTATAGCAAAATCTCCTTTACTTTCTGTGCTATGCAGAGGTTCTTCACTGCATAACCAATAACAATTCCAGGCTCAAACAGGCTTAACTTGTTCAGAAGCCTAAATCTAAAAACATATTTTAAAGGATTCTTACATGCCTAAAAATACAGATAACACTTTGGATTTTCAGCTGCTCTTACATGCCTCACACCTGTTTATTTCCATAGTAGTTGCAAACAGTAAGATAAAATATATATATGGAAATCAGCTAGAT
>NW_010242679.1:0-5927 GCF_000690775.1 Eurypyga helias | reverse complement strand
CCCACCTGCAGTACTGCATCCAGATGTGGTGCCTTCAACATAAGAAAGATATAGACAGGTTGGAGTGAGTCCAGAGGAGGCCACGAAGATGATCAGAATGTTGGAGCACCTCTCCTATGATGAAAGTCTGAGAGAATCGGGCTTGTTCAGTCTGGAGAAGAGAAGACTCTGGGGAGACCTTATTGCAGCCTTCCAGTACCTGAAGGGGCCTACAAAGAGGTTGAGGGGGGAATCTTTTACAAGGGCATGTAGTGGCAGGACAAGAAGTAATGGGTTTAAACTGAAAGTGGGGAAATTTAGATTAGATATCAGGAAAAGTTTTTTCACGGAGAGGGTGGTGAGGCACTGGAACAGGTTTCCCAGAGAAGCTGTGGATGCCCCATCCCTGGAAGTGTTCAAGGCCAGGCTGGATGAGGCTTTGAGCAACCTGGTCTAGTGCAAGGTGTCCCTGCCCATGGCAGGGGGGTTGGAACTAGATGATCTTTAAGATTCCTTCTAACCCAAATCGTTTTATGATTCTATGATTCTATGATAATATGTATTTTCATGTGTTTTCAACCACAGAATTTGTATTTGGACTTGCCTGTCTAGGTTAACTTGAGCTTTCTTTTCTCCTTTACCAAATATGTCTATAATACCAAAATTGACACTACTTTCACCAACTACATTATTACCAAATAATGAGATATGTTCATAGTCAAGCAAGCAAGAGAGATTTTGGTAAAGCTACAAGCAAATCAAACTTCCGCTGAAAAAATATTAGAAAGAAATTAAAAAACTATCAATGTTCCTCTGATGCCAAAAATACTAAAAGCTCATATATAAAATACTAAAACTAAAATACTAATACTCATATAGGCTGGACTCCCCATGTGGTACACAGAACTATTGGGAAGAGGCAAAAAGAACACCCTCAAAAATCATGGAAGTAAAGCAAGTGTTATTGATTCCTGCACTTTTCTATTTTCCTCCTTCAGATACATGCTGGTCCACTGGCCTTTCAGGTATCAAGGCAATCCAGTCCATGCTTTCCAAAATATGAGTAATGCATTTATGAGTATTGTGCTCTTCCAAGGAAAGGTTTCATAGAGCTGGACATCTCATCAGTTATTAAGAGTGATATTTTATGTTAGTCACACTTTTTAAACAGACAAACTATCAAAGTATGTTTACCAACTACCTCAAGCATCCTTCTTGGGATATATATATATATTTTCCATTTCATATGGTGAGAAATGAGTACAGAGAGATTAAACTCAAAATTGCTAAAAAGGCATGTGTTGGAATCAAGGGGAAGAGAAATTACTCCAACTTTCTCTGTGACAGCATGTTTCTCTTATTTAAGTATATCTGACTCCAGCACAACCATTTCACTCAGCTCCAATAAGATTGTTAGCATGTTTTATCTAGTTCTGAAATACATTTCTTATTCATATAAAACAAAAAAAAACCCTCAGAGCAAACATCATCCTTAAGTACCATTAAGAAAAAAGAAATAAAAAACGTATGCAGTTTCACTTCCTCATAAATTGGAAAGATATAGTATAATGCTATGGCTCCCTCTTTTGGATAGCACATATCTAGGATGCAATAATAAGAAAACACATCATGTCCTTAACAACAAACAGCCCCCTAAAAAAAAAAAAAAAAAACCAAAAAACAAAACCACCAAACCCACAAGCCCTCTGTTTTTCCCCCAGATCCTGCTTAATAGGGATAAATGCAGCCAATAAAACCAAGTTTTTATAATTTTCTTTCAAAATGCAATTGTATTGGAGATCTCCACATGCTATACAAATAGACATGCATTTCCCAGCTAGGACTGTAGGTAGAATATTTTTTTTAATATGTTAAACATTAGTCTATCAAGTAACTATAAAAGTGGAACACAAAATTTTGTCATGGATAGCTCCTTATTTTAGCAGTGCTATTAATACAAAATGAAGTAGAACAATAAACAGAAGATTGATGGGAATCACTTAAGCTAACAACCTTTGGACAAATGACCAGAAAGGAACACATTTTCTTCCTACAGTATTATTAATTTATTAAGGTCTGTGAGTGAAAAATTACATAAACAGTCATTTTGATGGCTCTTTTAAAATCTTCAGCATAAGTGTGACTCAGCTTAAAGTCTGAGAACTTACATGCATTGGCTTCTGGAAATTTTTGAACATGCCCTAAAGAACAGAAATACATATACCATTTGTAGGAGAAGGAAAAAAAAAAATCTTGTAAAATAAAAGGTGTCTTATTAGATGAGAAAGGTGAGGCAAGAGTTAAACCGTTAAAAGGTAGCAACCAAAACAAAATAATGAAACCTGACAGAGCCTAAAATCCTATGGGTTTAGATTTTTTCCTAATGTAAGACTAGTAAACAATCAATGTTGGCTTTACAGATATAGTTACATCTAATTCTGAATTTGAATTTTTATTCCCAGGTGTTGGAGGCATATCACCATTCTTCTACATTAACATCTAGGCATAATTCCACATTAGACAATAGGTTAACTCTTCTCCATGTCTCCATGTATGCTGCTATGTGACCACTAGAAATAAAATTTTTGGCAACAAATGTTCATGAAAGTTCAGTTACATTATTTAATTACTTCAGCTGTGTCAGCTAGAAGACAGATTTTATTTAACTCAAAAATCCTTCCCATTACTTTCTTATTACTTCTGTATAAAATATGGATTTTAGGCAGGTATATATTAATAAATTGTTCTACAGGCTTTGTTTAGCACTTTCTGTTACTAAAAATAGCCATTCCTTAACACTGGCAGATGTTGCACTATACATATAAAAAACTAGTTGAATTGTATCAACAAACTTAAAATTGTTATATCATGATACCCATTTTAATTATACCATTATGGCATGATTTCCCTTCACAGCATCCAGAACTACAATAGGGTAATTTCATGACTCTCTTGGATCATTACTATTAAGTCTACTTATTAGTAACTGTTACTATAAAATGCTTATTTTAAAACCAACACTGTAGTAATGAGATTTAGATGAAAGTACACTCTTTTCCATGAAGTATGCATATGGATAGTGCATATAATGGCAATTCTTCAGTTAGGGGAAAAAACAAAAACAAAACCAAACCAACAACAACAACAACAAAAAAAAAACCCAAACAACAACAAAAAACCCCCACAATTTTACATGCTTTAGTGACAGTAGTAATGCAACTGTTTCACTAACAGATACGGTGTTCCCCCCGCCATACTACTAAAAAGCAACATCAAAATTTGTCTGTAATAATGATTGCAGAATCATAAAGATAAAAAGGAGTAAATTCACTTGCAGGAAGTATAACTTTGTTTTATGTAAAATACCCATTCCTACATGAACCATGAAAGGATAAAAAAGTGTCTGACATACAAATCTCACATGCTTATGTACTGATTAACTAGGCACTTTCTTCCTTCTTGTGACAGAATTATTTTTTTTTTATGAAGCCAGATATTTTATGAATTTTCTTAGCAATATGAGCACATCTATGGTTCCTCATATACCCTTTCCCCTCATCTTTTAGGAATGCAAGAAGGGAGACAGTCATGGGCATTTAACTTTATGCAAGAAAGTTTTAAATTTGACTATGCCCTTCCATTTTGGGCAAATCTACAAAAAAAAAAAAAAAAAGAGAGAGAGAGAGAGAGAAAAGCAAACCCTGGACCAGGCAAAATAAAGGAAATGCTTTGTTATATCAACTTTTTTTCTGGCATATTTATAATCTTTTTTCATTCTTGAAACTGGAACCATATACATGGTTCCATGCAGTTATATCTTTTGCTTCTTACAGAGTGTTAATGAAAAGGGAGGGAAAATATAGGAGGTAATTCTGGAATGCTACCTGAAAGGAACAGTGTGTGTTTCAATTCATTCAAATGAAAAACATGAAAATCTGCATACTCTGTGAATTCATACTGACATAGATTATTAAACTCTGAAGTTGGGTTCAGACTCTACTAAAGGAAACACATCACATGTCATTTGAAAGCTTACTGGTACCTTAAAAGAAATAAAAACTTCTTTATTTTTGTCTCTGGTTGCTTGAAACAAAGGAAACAAATAGTAAAACAATTAGTATCCGCAATAACAACTGCAGTCTCATCAGAGCACAATTAAATTATTAAAAGGATAACCAGATGACATAATTCCCCATCTCCGTTCCAGATGATTCTGAAGTCTTCTGAAGTTGCCTAGCATGGTAGGAACAGCAGATCACACATAAAATCTTCATTAATGATAGAAATTTGGGGAGTGGAAATTCAGGGAATACTACAGGAAATATTGAAACCCCAACAAGAAAACAATAATAATTTAAAAAAACCCAAACCCACAATATTTTTTAGAGGGTATCTTTCTCCAAAGGGCTTTAAAACTTGACGTAATGAAAAATTTCAATATGAAATTAAGCATGGAAGCCAAACTCGGAGCTATGATCAGAGTACTTGGTGAGTTTCTCTACAGGACTGTTAAGCAACAGAGGGAGTTTGACTGACCACATCTAGGTTACTAGATCTTGCAAAAGAGCATGAAATCTTAGGAAACCAACAGCAGTAAGGGACTCCACTAGAAGTGCATATACACTCAACGTTCAGTGTCATGTATCTGTGTTATAGCCTTTCTGTCAATTCATCAGAGGATGAGGAAAACTGCTATAATTAAAAACTGAAAATATGGGAAGATTCATGAAAAACTTACTATCAGTGCTATGTTTATGGCTACTCAGTGGTCTGTGGTTCATTGGTCACAGTTTTCAGGGGAAAACAGAAAGGGTTATAAACCCCTAAGGATTAAATGGCAGACTGTTTTATTATTTTTATATTTATTAAACCAGAGACTCATCAGAAGAGCTACTTTCAGTTCAGTGAGACTTCAATTTGTAGTAAATGGCAGCGGCTTCAGGAATCTTAAAAATCTCAGTGGTGAAACTGCTGAAATAGTCATTGCTCCTTTTAACCTTGCACTTCAACTTCCTTGGGTTACAATGTATCAAATGTGATGCCAGGTTCTAAAGAAAAGTTTCAGTTCCACACAGGGACAAAGTCAGAGGCCCATGCCAGTGAAACTGTTAGCAGTTCTTATAAAGAATACAATTGCTGAAAACATAATATACTGAGGAATAGTCAATATAGTTTTTGGAAAGGGAAGTCCTTCCTCAGACATATTTGAGTCCTCTGAAAGAGTTATCAAGTATATGGATAGCTTTGACGTCCTTGATAGGATCTAGTTGTGCTTTTGGAAGACTTTTGACAGCATCACTCACCAAAGGCTCTTAAGGAGCCATGAGCTAGAACTGAGCGTCCCTGATATATCAGTAATTAATTAAATGACAGAAACCAGCAAGAAATAAATAATGAATTTTCACATTGAAATTATGCCTGTTGTAGCGTTCCACAGGGATCTGTACTAGGACCAGCACTGTTCAACATACTCATAAACTGAAAACAGGTTTGAAGATCAAGGAGAAAAACTTTGCAAGTAACATACAGCATAATAAAACCAAGGGGTCATTGCAAAAGCTTGCAAAAGGAACTTACGACTATAATTATACAAATATATCTCACCTGGAAAGGAAACTGGCTTTTGCCATGTAATTGTCCATACCACTTCACTGTTATTACAGTGCCTAATGTCACTTTAGCCTGTATCAACTGGCACTCTTGCAAAAAATTTTTGTCAATGTTTGAGGATCAAGGCTGGGGTGATTTCTCATAGGTAATATGGACTGTGTAACCCTGCTTTGGGTGGAAGGAGGGGAAAGAAGAAGAGTGTCTAGCCATATGGATTTGAACCTTGGCATGCCAACCAGCTGTAACCTTAAAATGGTTTAATAACTATAAAATATGCTATATATGTATTTGTAGTCTAATAAAATGGGTGGACACCAAAATCATAGAATCATAGAATG
>NW_010242678.1:0-312 GCF_000690775.1 Eurypyga helias | reverse complement strand
GCCCCTCTCCCGGGGTCCCAGAACTCCCAGGATTCAGGATCCCGGGTGCCCATATCCCAGAACTCCCGGGATTTGGGATTTGGGTGCCCCTCTGCCGGCAGGATCGGGCACCACAGCACCAGCGACGACAGCTCCGCGTACCGCTCCGTGGACGAGGTGAATTATTGGGATAAGCAGGATCATCCCATCTCCCGGCTGCGGCACCACATGCTGGGGCGGGGCTGGTGGGACGAGGAGCAGGAGAAGGGCTGGCGGAAGAGCTCCCGCAAGATGGTAACGGGGGGCCTGGGGAGACCCCTGGGATTCCGGGAA
>NW_010242677.1:352-14639 GCF_000690775.1 Eurypyga helias | reverse complement strand
ACAGGCTGGGCAGAGAATAGATTGACAGCAGCCTGGGGCAGAAGGATTTCACAGAATCCAGGCAGACCTTACAGCAGCCTTCCAGTACCTGAAGGGGCCTATAAGAATGAGGTGGGGGGGCATATTTTACAAGGTCATGTAGTGACAGGACAAGGGGTAATGGGTTTAAGTTGAAACAGGGTAGATTTAGATTGGATATCATGAAGAAACTATTCACAGAGAGGGTGGTGAAGCACTGGAACAGGCTGCCCAAATTGGTTGACACACAGGTAAAAATCATCTTATACAAATCTGGTACCCTGTGAAATCAATGGGATCCAATTAGTTGTATGTCCTCTATTTCCAGTTTTATGACAGTCAAAAATACATCACATGGTGATGTTTTTCAAGGTAAGAGATCTTCTATTTTTATAAATACAACTGAATGGGCTTGAAATAGCTATCTCCATATCTAATTAAGCAGGACTGCAAATTCTGACATTAATGCTCATTGTACAAAGATTTAATGTGTGGATCAACACCATTATCAGAACAAATACAGAAAAGTAACTTGGGAATGGTCAGATTTCACTTGACAATAACTGCAAATTTATCCTCACAGTAAACATCTGAACTTTTACATAAAAGTGAACATTTCTGGAGCCTATTAGCAGATAGCGTTATTAAGCTATCACATTGCTTAAAAAAGAAAATTAAAGCCAAATCACTGTTTTTCAAATGCAAAATTAAGAAACTAAGAATGTGATCTTTTATAAAGTATATTGCACTGTTCTGATGCTAAAATGCCTTGTGCTTTAAGTGTAATTTTTGCAGGTCATTAGTTTATAATGCAAACCAGCACCTTTGGGTGTTTTTAAAGGAAAATTAAAGTGGGAGGAAAACAAGCTGAGCTGTTTTGTTTTATACCAGCATACCAAACTGCATTTCTAAGCATTTCATTCAGCTAAAGCTACCTTTTATGCAGTCTTAGTGGCAAGCACTGTAGTGACAATGAAAGTGACTGAAATACAAGCTAAGGCTTTTTGCAAGTAGCATCATGATATGCAACATGCTTCTAAGATAGAAGCTATCCCCAGTGTATCAATCAATAAAGAAGACCAGAACCTAATTTTCAGTCCTCTTATCTCATCCCCCAGTGTCTCCTTTCTCTGCTATTTTTTACTGGGAGCAGAGACAGAAGGTTGCCACAAGATTATTTCTATGGCAGCTTCGACTCCCCAACTGCTTTTCTGCTTAGTGCCTGTGACTGACACTTAGTTCTGCCTGAAGGACAAGGACAGGACAGACTTCAGAGTGCCAATCTATGGAGCATGCCACATGCCGTAATTGAAAAATACGGTGCTTCTGCAATAATAGGGGACCTCATTTCTAGTGTAAAGCTGTGGTAGAGAGAATTGAGAATGAGTAATATGCAACTCATATTTATTTTTATAGCACCTGACTGAACATGGCCAAAAGAAATGAACCCGAGCTACAGAGTTTGGATCCAGATGTGAACTGCCTGTAATTCAGCAACGCTCAGATCACAGTTAAGCCCCACCTTTTATTTCACCTGCAGAGAATGAGACCTTTTAAGCCCAATTACCCTAACCTGATGTCCTGATGTGCTTTCATCCAAGTTATGTTAGCTTGGCACACACAACGGCATAGCAAGCAAGCCAGTGTTAGCAAACCTGTGAAAGTATCCAAATGGCACAGCCCTAATCTTAGGCCATCTCACATTATTAAGTACTTTCCTTAGGCTCTTCTTCTTTTATGGAAACTTGTCTATCCTTCCAAACAGTGCACACTCCCTCACCTCCCTAAAGTGAGCAAAATGTGGTTAACCACCTGTAGAAACCTATCTTAGCAGTCTGTGAACCAAGCTAAGGAAAGTTGTCCTTAGGGATCCCACTGCTGAGAGGAGAAACAGAAGCATTACAAGGTTTTGCCTAAGGTCATAAAGCAAGTGAGTAGCAGAATGACACTAAATAGAACTGCTTCTCTTTTCACCTTCCCTTCTGGCTGCAATTTCTAATGGGAAATTTGGAAAGCTACATACCTTTCAAAAGATAGCTGAATGTATTTAGAAACTCTTCATATGACTGCTCATGGCTGTTAATAGATTGATCAAGGATGCTGCTGTTTAACAGTTGTTCTCCCATGACCCACACCTTGATGGTCAAACGGGTATATCTGCTTTAGTAGGCTAATTCTGCAACAGAAAGAAAAGAGCTGTATGTATCTGCAGGCAGAAAACAAATTCACTGAAGACTCCCCAATTCATATAGATGAGCAGCAGAATGTCAGTTTTTATTTCTCCCCTTGTGAAGCTCTGATCTTGTCGGTGCAGCTTCACACAACATTACCCCCAAAATTCAAGTGGACATAGTAATTTTAAGTGTGAAGGGAGAGACTGTGATCATCTATGCCTGAAATTTAAGTCCTCAAGTATCATGGGCCCCAGAAGTGCCAACCTCTCTCAGTGGTGTTCATTCCTCCTCATTTTAAGTTGTTCAGTCTTACAACCCCTGCCTTCGTTGCAGAAACAGCGACACCACTCGCTACTGTGTTGGATTTCACAACCAGGACAGCAGTACATTCAAAACTTGGACTGAATCCACCACCAAAGTCACTAAACTCAGATATTGGAGGGCATGTGTGTGTATGCTGAGACAGCACACAGGACAGGAAGGGTATGATGGAACTGGGCAGTCATGTAGGAAAGTGAGGACCACTCTCAAGAAGGGAACAAATGCAGAGACCTGAAGGAACCCCACAGAGGTTTTTCTGGACTTGAAAGCTCCACTCTTCAGTCACACAGCAACAGCCTTCCAGCCTATCTTCATCACTTTACCAGACTGGAAGGGAAGTAAGGGGCCTGAAACAGCTCTTGATGAAACATGCTGAAGTTAACCTTGCTCCTCACTTAAAAAAGCTGTGTAAATGCATTTTAACAGCCAGGTAATGCTATATAGGTAATAGTAATACTAGCTTTTTATACACATAGGATCACACTACTGGAAGCAGAAAACCACAGGCGAGGGTGTAGACACACATAACTGGCACATTGTCTCGCATGGTGGCAACTAAAAAATGTAAACGATCTGTTTCCATATCTAAATGTGATAAAGATGCAAGAATGCACTAAGGCCTTGATTTTCATGTGTTCCTGTGTTTCTTCTCTCGATTTACCACAGCATTAAGAAGTTTTGGGAATGAAAACTTACTTCTTCAGCAAAACTTCCTATCAACTACATTAAGGAAAGGCTGCCAACCTGTTTTTAAAGTTAAATAACATGGAGCAAGAATTGTTCAGAGCCTAGCAGGAAAATAAAACATGATTACTAATGTATAACTCTAATTTTCTTGGATTACTAGCCTGTAAAGAAGACTAATGTTCTGAAGATATGAAAACACACACACACCCACATGACCTCAAGTTTAAGTTTTCTGATGTTTTCAAAAAACAAACCAGTATTAATCTCCCTGTGGACTGACCAAGCAGAATGTAATTTACCAGACTCTCAGAGTGGTTTATGCAAATCACAGTAGTTTCAGAGGGAAGCAATGCCTTCTATTCCTCATTATTGTTCCGTTATTACAGTCATTATTTGAGGTAAATTTCATTACATGAAAGACTGCAGTGATTTGTAAGGCTAGCGTCAAAGAAAAAAACCAAACATATATTTAATCAAGAAAATGGTAATAACAACCTTTTCTTTTTCTTTGGCATGTGGCGTCTAGGATCTCCAAGTCCTTTATAAACACTAATGAAATAAATTTCACAGTACTCCCATGAGGAAGAGCAAACAAAATTATTACCAATAACATGAAAAAAACGAGTCACCAAGAGTCTAAATGACTTATAAGCAAATCAGAGGAGAGCTGGCAGTAAAGCTTAGATTCCTTTACTCTAAAATGCTCTAGGAAGCTAGAAAATTGATAAGCAATTGGAGTAAATAGTTGTACCCTTAACCAAGCTGAATGGCAGCTTTCTCAGTAAATGCCATGTTCTACAGCCACCTGGACATCAACCTGAGATTAAGCATTCAGACCAGTTGCAGCCAAAATGCTACGGCTCAATTCTTACTCTGCTCCGCAGCCTCTACTTCCTACAGAACTTGGAAAACTTCACTTCGGATCTTAACCACCTCTACTGGTTTAGCTGCAGAGGAGCAACAGTGCAGCAAGACTTCGGAGAAACACCAGGTTTTGTTACAGTTATCTAGGAAATGCAGCACTGAATTTATCTTCACAAAGTTCAAGACAAGCTACAACTGCAAAATCCTGAATATCAGCCTCATGAAAAAACAAGCACTGGATGTTGTTAGAATATAGTCCAACATTTAATACCTGAAATCTCCTGATGTACGGAGGTTAGGAAATTATCCCTAAAGGTTTGAAATGTGTATTTCACTGAGCCTATACATTTTCATTTATTATGCACTTCAATATGTATGCATTAGGACAAGCATCATCAAAACAGTATTATTTAAAAATTCCCTGGATATTCCAAGCATGGGAAAAGATTACTTTCTCAAGATTAACAGCTTTTTTACCAGAAAATGGACCAAATTTTTACCCAAGTCAAAACAGTAAATCTTGAGTAGCTCTTTGATAGCAAATACAGTTTGTAGAGGCATTAGTAGATGAGATCTGCTATCAACTATGTCAAAGGTATTCATCTTGGGTGAAGAAAATAAAATGATTTGCAATCCATAGGGCACATTTATTTATTTTTTTCTTCTGAAAAAAAAAAACCAAGTCATATATTTTGGAATATGAATTCACTAAATTATTCGTGTTTTAATAAATCCTAAATTGGAAAAGAGGGGAGAAAACCCTATTCGTCATTTTGGCATCCAGCCACTAAGAACTTCACAGTTTTGCTTCAAAAAATCTAAAGCATGAAATAAAATGCAAAATGGACTGCAGAGGTGATAGTCCAACACAGACCTGATCCTCCCTTGCACAGCTGTTATTTACATCTACAGAATCATCTCCTCATGGAGAGGAAAAAACAGCTAGGTCCTAATGAAAGCCTAGGTTCTGTGAGCAGAACAGCCATTCACTCTAACAAGAAAGAGGAAAGACTGGCAGAGACCTGTTCCCCCATTTGCTACTATTGTGAAAACTGCAGGGTGCTATTGTACCACCCTAAATGAAAGCAAGCAGAGGATGGTATTTGGAGAACATCCACTGTCCCTGAAACTGAACAGATGGTTAGGATGGATGGTACAATAAAGGTGTTCAGAACCTTATCTCAACCTATTTTTGTATTTTTCATTCCACTTTGGTTGTCTCTTGCTTCCCACCTACTTTATTCCTAAGCCTCTCTTAAATGAACACCATACTGTGTCAGCTGCAGAGTTTTGTGATGTGAACAGCTGAAGCCAGGCTGACCAGACGACTCTCACCTTTGCTAAGGAGCTAACTGGTAGATTCTACATAAGTAAAAGGCTTCAGCAATCACCCAATTCACAGCCTAAAGGCAGTGACTTCTTTGAACTATCATGAAAAAAGAAGAAAATGTACAATAAAGGATGGGAATCACCCACAATTTAGGAAGTGGATACAGTCACACCTCTAAAAATGACTGCATTGTTCTGCTAGAGAGTAACTACTACTGAAATCAAAAACTTACCTTCTTTTTCCCAAAAGGCACCAAACTAACTTGGAGGTTTCAAGGAAAGTAAGGCAAGGATATTTGATCCTTTCTCCGTGCTGGCTCTGGATAGTTTTAGTCAAATATCAGTAAGTGATGCACTCAAGCAGCAACTATACTTTCTTTGCGTTTCACTCCGGATCATCCATCCAAATTACTGTAATGAGGTTTCTTGAGGCGATCATTCATTAAACCTTGCTGATCATCAGCAGATTGTGCAAAATCAATTTTATTTCTCAAAATGCAGTCTTCCTCCCAGCAGTTCACGCCAAACCAGAAATCTCTCCATTGAATCACAGAGGCAGGTCAAGTGTATATTAGTACGATTTCAATTACGCAGTTATTGGTTCTATTAAACCATTAAAAATGTGGTAGAATATAGGCTTCTGTTTTGTGCTGCATTTTTGAGTGATTATGTTTCTTTTAAATATACTACAGGCAATGAATGAGAAATCAAAATTCTGAATTTTAAATGGAAAGAGCAATAAGCTAATCTTCTCTACAAACTCAGTAAAACCTTACATGATTTTATTTTTCTGGAAAAAAAATTACTTCACTAGTATTTCTGGCATAGGTTAAAGTCCAGTTCCCACAATATTAATTTGGTCTCCCAAAAGCAACTCACAATAGAAAGAGGGATATTCATCAATGTTTATCTATAGATCACTCATAGGTTCATGGAAAATATCCCTAGATACAGCTGTTCTCAAGATTTTATAACTTATGTCTGCAAATATCAGATTGAACACAAATACATTATCTTTTCCTCTATTGCCACTGGTCCATGCCTGATCTTTTTTCCCTGCAGAGCTACCACAGTAACGATACCTGTCGCAACTAACTTTTTTCAAAGGGGTCTAATACTTCAGGTCGAACTAACCTCTCGTAAAAGTAATCCTACTCTCCTACAACCCACAACACAGAACCAAGCAACAAGCATTTCTGCAACGCCTCTCATCCATAAAGGTTTTACATGTCAGTCTGCACTAAAGACCTCGAGTCTGGGGACTGTCTCAGCCTGGCTAGTTCAGCAACATAAAAGCTGTCACTAATGATGGGTTGGGCTGGTAAAGACAAAGGAGAAGTGATCTCAGTGGGTTGAGCACTCACGTAGTTGGGCAATACTGCAAACATACAGGTATGTCTTAAATGTGCAGTGAGTTGTCAGGGGACCAAATACAGAACCAGAGCTGGTTACTGCCTCCGAAGGACAATGAGAAAGCACACTGTGATTCAGGACGTTAGAGTCTCCCTCCAACCTGTTCCAGCAGCTATGTAACAGCATGCCGTCTCCTACAGAAAAAAACATAACATCCCAATCTGCCCTCTAGACAGCAGTACTGTAGTAGTCACCCCACACAGTATATGTACCCATGTATTTCTGTAACACTTGCTCAAGGAAGCTGGTTTAATTACACACAAAATGAGTGACCGAGGTCATATATTGTTATCAATTAAAGTACAGTCTACCTGAAGAGCAGGGATTGGTACTTTTGGAGAAAAAGTATCTGATTTCAACTCCTTGCTGTCTTACTATGTTAGTGAGACAAGGCGACTCTAGAGGAGCATGCATTTGCTACAAGATTTTTACAGCTAGAAAGAATGAGGTAGCCTCTTTGCAAAAGGAAGAAGCCTGTATCAAACGACTGCAGTCAGAATCAATTTAAGCCTAAGTGCTGGCTGCTCCCAAAAAGGCCACCACCACCCTCCTTCCCTCTTCAGCCCTCGGCTTTTCATTCTAGCCCAACTCTTGGCCTTACGAAATAAACTACCAATATAAAACCTGAAACTAAACAGAGCAAATACATACATTCTGTTTTGAATACATGTTTTCTGATCTGCCTTACAGCCATACGATTGTGAGTGTCTGCACAAGGGGAGAGAGGGAACATGTAGTGGGAGCAAAGCAAGGATGCAGGACTGCCCCTTTTGGCAGCCTGTCATAGCTGTTGATGCAACCGTGAAAGCACAGCCTCATCAGAAACACCACTCACAAATGGCTCAAATCAGAAAGCTGTGCTTCCTCCATGCTAACAAAACCAGATGTTACCAGGGTACTCACATCCACACTACCACCAGAGCTGGAGCCTGGAGCGCAGATCAGCCCCCAGGGTGCAGAGAGGCATGCAAAGCTGGAGCTCAAGTCTGTCCTTAATAAATGTTTGTTGTTAGCTACGGGCTCTGGTCACTACCTTAACAAACATCTCAGGATGGCACGACAAAAGTGGGCCAAGTGAAAGGAGCGATTCTGGGAATTCCTACCCTGAGAAAGACATAAAATGTTTTCAGTGGGGGAGCACAGAAAGGTTACCCACTTTCCAGAAGGCAGTCAACTGTTTCCTTCTTGTCTAGACATCTGCAAAGCTACAGCTGCAAAAGAAAGCCTTCCCTGCTCTACTGTCCTGCCCTACTTTTCTTCCTCCTCCTCCCCACTACCCACCACCTGTGGGGAGGCAGAGTTTCTGGAGAGAACCCTACAGCAGAAAGCTCTGGCCACAAGCAGGTGTGGGTCAACTGAACTATGGGAACAAACTAAAATAAAAAGTTTCCATTACAAAGGATAAAAACTTTCAGATGGGGTTCTTCCCAGCATCTCTCAATTCAATACGATTTGCTAATCCTGTTTAAACCAACTGGATGTTTGCCACTGCCTTCAGCAAGAGGCCTTAAGGGCACACAATGCATCAGCAATTTGCGTGGATGGGAGCTGCAGCTGCTAGTGTAACTGCATTACTGAGCCTCGGAGCCAACCTTTGTGATGGTCAAAAACATGTGCGCCTCATGCCCAGTTCGTACGAGCTTTTAAGGGACCTATATCTAAAGACTTTAATTGCAAGAAAGCACATCGATCTGGCTTGATGTCACTGCTGTTATGGCAGTCCCATTCATGATCAGAAGGCTTTTTAATGCATTTCAATGGCTTCAAGAGTGCTGCTCCCTTTAAAGACCACCTGGAGGCCTAGGACAAGAATAATGCTTCCTGTGCACCAACCACTCCTCCAAAACACAGTAGCCACTGCCCCTGGAGAGCGATCGTCCTTATTTTGACAGTGAAAGCACAGCTGGATTTAATCAGATATTTTACATGAGGCCTCCAAATAAAGCCCTGTTCATCACATGTTAAATACTGTTTACTGATGTTTTTAGATGAGAGAGAAAATTGAAGACTGTAGGATGCCTGACTCCCTGTGCCATCTTTTTCACAGGTTTCAGCCCATGGGTCCTGGCTAAATATCCAGGATATTTGCATTCTGGCTGACTAACCCTACACAAACAAGTAAGGCATCCTTCCCTTTCCCTGCTGAGCTGAAGTGCATTACTGCAACCCACAGGGAGCCAGCTACGTTCCAGCTCAGAGATGAGATGTGTTTTACTGGCAGAAAATATACTGAAAAGCCTGGAAATATCCCAATGCAATTTGGAATGATACGGGATGAAAAAGATGTAAACCACATATTATTTTAAGTAATTAATTGTAGAGGAAGAAAATCAAGTGAAACAAAGCATTTCCATAACAGTGAGCAGTCTGCGGAAAACATATTACCTATGTCAATGTTATTAAAATAGAAATTGTGAAGGAAAAGTCTATTTATTCATTTTCGCTTGGGTTCTCTGCTAAATAAATTCAGGATGCAAATCCTAGATGTTGTTGCTATGACCTGGACAGTTCTGAACATAATTTTCCTGCCTTGTAGATACATTATTCTGAAGCTGCTTGCTGCAGGTCCTCCAAAACAGTCTGTCACTGACAGTTACAGAAGACCAGCTTGGACAGACCATGTCCTCATCCAAAACTGACATGCTGTTGCCAACAAACTTTAATTTCTCCATCCTCTCAGCCACAATAATTGGAAAATTAATTTCTAAAGATAAGGCACGTCACCTGGCAGAAGGAGAATAAAATGAATGTAAAATGTTAAATGAGACACAACTGGGGGGTTGTATTTCTCGCTTAAACATTAGTATCACCTTTGCCAGTAGATCTTTGATCACTGACCCAAACAAGGGTCAGACCATGTCAAGGACCTGGATAAGAAGCTGTCAAATACCATCCAGGTGCTACTGAAAATAGAAATTAATGTGATCTGAACGCACTTATATTTGGGGGAAGTTCTTCAGCATTCAACACTGCAGTACAGTCCACTTTTCTGTTTCATGTAGGTAATAGGCCCACATGAATGCTACAGGGGACAGTAGTGCCTTCAAGCTGCTGAGATGTCACCACAGCTTATCTGCATTACAGTTCTTCAAAGTCTCAAGACAATTTTCGCAAACACTCAGTATGTTTGCTCTGCTGTACTAATCAAATTCCATTCCAAGCTCTTTCTGTTTCTATTCTCACAGCAGTTTCAAATGGGAGATGAGGTATTTCTAAAATACTATGCCACAGATGTTGTAACGCAGGAGTGGGTGAAATAGGGCCAGGAAAACAAAAGCAGGGAGCTATGAAGAGTGAATTGTTTTCCAGGTTTTTCTGTTTACTTGCTGTGCTACGTTATGCAAGTGGCTTATCCTCTGTGCCCCAGCACTGCTCCTGTTGAAAGGATACATTCCCAGAGGACTTCCTAGAGTCTAATTATTTTTTGTTGGAAAAAAGTGCTGTGAAACTGATGAAAAATGCTACAGAAGGGTACAAAGTTTTATTAGTCTTTTAAGGTCTGACCAGAAGGCCACTGAATTAGGAAAAAGACAATTCCCAATTACTTCAGTGGACATTGAATTGGACTTTCAGTCAGCCCTCACTCACTGGGTTGCATGCATTTGTCATTTCCTTTGCTGTTTCCATGTCACCACCTACTCGCAGCAGAGCATTCCTGGGGAAAGCAGTAGTATGCCAATCAGAGGGAGTTGTTTTCTTTCACCTAGCTATTGAAATTATTTTTTATTTGAACTCAAAAATTACTTCAGATTGCATTTTTATATTCCCATGGCACTGAAAAATTCCAAAAAAAGATCACGAGCTTGACAGGTTTGGCGGTGTAAAAAATTAAACTACAAAGGCACGTACGCTGCAGACATTTACAGCCTAAGAGAGACCTACTGTCACTCTGGCCTGGTTCTACTGCAAAGAGTTAAAGCTTCTAGAGGTTGGTGGGTTTCTTGTTATGCCATCTGAAGACAGGAGAGGAAAGGAAAAAAACCAGTCACAGTCAGTTAGCCACAGCAGACTGAGTTCTCAGGAGCACATCTGCAAATTAAGCAGATAGATTCCTCTCCATCAGGCTCTGTCTCCATGCCACAAGCCCCCTGTGCTGTCAGAGAAGATTCCTCAAAGAGCTCACATTTGAATCCCAATTACATAGGAAGATTTCGGAGGACGCAAAACCCCCCCATCAGCCAGGTACGTCTAACTTACTGTTTTGCCCACAGCAAACTCAGTTGATGAATCCAGCGAATGTTTTAAGAAACACTATATAAAGATTTCCTTCCTTAAGCCTGTTTGTGGATGACTTCTAATGACAGAATTTAATGGTCAGCCATGAGCATTCTCCAGCTAAGGCTCCATGCTATCCTTCCATCCATGCTCTCAGTGTCCAGTCGGTGCTGTTCAAATACCTTCTCTTTGTGTAAATGAAAAGTGATTTGGGTTTGGTACAGTTCATAAAATCAAATCTTTCATTATTTGGTACTGTTTAAGTTATTGTGAAATTATGAACATGGTATTTTTTAATGTTGACAAATACTAATATGAAATGTTACGCTAAACAACAGTTCTGGTTATTTATTCATCTCCTTTTAAAATGTTTTTGTTGCCTAATCAGGTAACAGACACAGCACATAGATGTACAATTACTACATAGGATCAAAGAGAACAGGAAGTAGTAAACACAGTTTGGGAGTGACTCAGTGCCTAAATATATTAAGCTAGTGACATATTATAAACCCTAGATTTACTAGGACCTAGGACACAGGACCTATGAGAGACCTGCCACCTTCCACAGCAGAAGCTAGAAGACAAGAAGAATATCCAGAGGCATATGAAATGTCACTTGATGTTTAGGCAACTGAATCTTACCCCTAGTTTCTAAAACATATTCATCTTATACTTCTCAGTGAACGCTTAACATAGTCGCTGAAATAATACCCCATATACAAAACTGTAACTATGTCCATCTATTTCCATGCTAAGTACATTTCAAATTATGTTAGCCTGTGCTTTTAAAAAGCACCTTCTCTCTTCATTTCAGCCTTCCCAATGGATCTATTTAAATCTGAATTCCTTGTAATCTCTTCCTGCCATACAAACAACTGTTAACTGGGGGAAAAAAAAAAAAAGGGCACAAAATCACAAGTTTTATTTAAAAAAAATAGGGGTTAATATTAGGTTTAGTTCTCTTCTGTTAGCTTAGCTTCTAGCTCAGATCTCTCCAGTTCACTTCTCAAATACAGGGGTTATAAAAGTAATGCTGAGATTCTCACTTATTTGTATAATCTTTGGAGCTTGATCTTTTATAAAAATACCAAACCTGATGAAGCATGACACAAGTCACCATAACTGGTGAATGCTTATGTAACTCCGCCCTTCTCTATTTATCCATCTTTGCTTCTTACAGTGTCTTTTCCCCTCCATCTTGTGCTGCACCACAAGAAAGGTGCATCTGTTCCCCTCCATAATAGTACTAATGCTAATCCAACTCCACGGTGACGTTGTTTTGAGCATAAAGCCACATAAAAACCTTTAAACGTTTTGGTTATAAGGTTAGATTTCTACCTTTTGAGCTCCCTGAAGCTGCTCAGGGTCAGATGAGCATTGGCACAAAGAAATCAGTGGTGTTGGGAGGTTAGAGGTGAAGGTCAGCATAGCCAAAGATCAACCACACTGTATTAGCACACCATAATCAGCATGAAACAACATGGAAAGCCAAAGCAATTCCAGCATGTGCCTAAGGAGCTACTTCTGTCAGGGAATCTAGGATAAATGTTACTTACTGAACTGCTTGCTTATGTAAAGTTCAAGAAATACTAAAGGGATGACAAGGAGGAAGCATGTTTAAATGTGTTTAACCAGTAAGTTGCATATGTGTCTTACCAATCTCACTTTTAATCGTTTTCATTGGTCTTTTATCCACTCTGTATCTGCAACAGTCTCTTCAGGTGTTATACGCTTCAGAACTGAGTACAGTTTGGTATCTGGGAAGCAGTTTGTGACATTTTGGACAATAATAACTGTCATATTTGGAGATTCTTGAAGTATATGCAAGAATATAAGATAAATGCAACATTTCAATTGTTTGCCATATTTAATACTCTTGTGAGACTTCAAATATAAACCAGCAGTCAGACACAGTAACTAGTGTTACAAAATTTAGAATAATAACTTACAGATGTGCTGTGGCATCTTCAGTATGGAAGACATACTCTTTTTCTAAAGATCCTGTAAAACCAAAGAAGCCAAGTAAACACACAATATGAAAGAAAAGACAAAGGAAATTTAACCCAGTTTAGCACAAGCTCCTCTAAAGAAAACCATTTTTGAATGGCTGTAAGAAACAAGCAGCAGAGATTTCTGTTTAGCATATAACCTGAAGGTAAGTAACTTGGCTGATCTTTCTTCATGCAAATAATAAGAACAAAACCTGCTGTGTCTACTGACATGCTCAGAACAGGGTTCACTAATTTAATTAACTCACAGCTGAACTTCACCTACAGCGCAGTACTTCTGAAAAGGAATCTAAAGGCAGAAAAAAATACCACCCTCAGGGCAGAGGCATTAGGACTGGCTACACAGGGAGCAGACCTTGACCATGATCTTGGGATAACTGCACAATATGCAAAAAGACAGCCATTCCATGGATCATTTTTAAATTAGACCCAGTAGTGGCTACACGTACTCTCTCTGTGTGCTCTGGCCTAAGCACATCTCACCAGGCTCACCTGCTTCTGAAAGCATTTAATGGCAGATCCATATTTTAGCACAGTTTGCATACCAGAAGTGGAGCAGGCAGGCAGTACAGAAGTGTGGTAGAACAGTTTCCAGTGACATGCACATGACAACATGCACTGATGGCAGTTAGATGTAGTCAATGTCATCAGCTGCCATGACTTTACAGTGACTCCCGCTGCACACCACATTGTCCCGAAGTCCACAGGTTTTGATGCCACGTAACTAGAAAATACTGATCCTTCCTTAAAAAAAGAAACCCTATTTGTCTTTTTTTGTTGTTACAGCAAAATGAAAAGCAAAAGCAAGGAAAATATGAATCCTAAAGATCTCAAAACAAGGGAACAAATTTTAAAATGTTGAGTTTTATTTTGGTTTTGAATACTGTAATTGAAACCTAGTTCACACCTTTAAATTCTGGGGATTTAGCAAAGGCTGGGACAGAGAACTTGGACATTTACTGTAAGACACAACTGCTCTCACCAAAGGACAGTGCCATGAACCGGTCAGTTTTTTCCCTCTCTGGGTCTGTGCTCTCTAAAGCTCTTTCAGTGCTATTATCCATAAACTCTTCTTGATTTTTGAACAGGGCAAAAAAGATACCCCTTGAAACCTACTCATAAAAGCATGAGAAAACAGCAAAAAAAAAATCAAAGACAAAGAGTTTGATCACACAATGAAAACACCTGAGAGCGACACTTGGGACACAGACAGCCCGAGCAGGCTGTTGAGCACAAGTGTGGGAAATCACCCCAGCA
>NW_010242677.1:0-321 GCF_000690775.1 Eurypyga helias | reverse complement strand
AACCACCTCCTACCTCTGCCGCTTCAGCCATACGTAAGGGGTTAGAAATACAACTGGCACCGACTGTTCCTAAATGTCTTCCACAAATCTTGATGTTTTCCTTGTAAACCTGCAAAATGTTCAACCGGAGTTTGCATCTGGCTCCGTACGCGCTCACTCCAGCTCTGCGGCACGACGGCATGTTGCCGGCCAGAGGCCGGCCTCAGGGGCCTGGCAGGGAGGGCAGCTCCCCACCCTGCCCACCAGCGGGGTGCCGGTCTCGGGGAGCAGGCGAGCCCCCAGACCCCAGGGACGCGGGGCAGATGAACGCTCCTCCGGGCC
>NW_010242676.1:0-594 GCF_000690775.1 Eurypyga helias | reverse complement strand
CACTTGGGGACCCCAAAATGGGAATGTGGGGAGGCGGAGCCTGTTCCCGGTTACCCGTGATGAAGGTGACGTCATCAGCCACACCCCATCACGGTCCTGGAGGCCCTGGGGACCCTCATGGTCTTGGGGTGGTTTTGGGGGATCTTATTGGCCAAAGGGACCTTCTGGTGGCACTTGGGGACCCCAAAATGGTGGGAAAATGGGGATTTGGGGAGGCGGAGCCTGTTCCCAGGATGAAGGTGAGGTCATCACCCCCCGACCAATCACAGTCCTGGGGACCTGCAGGGTCTTGGGGTGGTTGTGGGGGATCTTATTGGCCAAAGGGACCCTCTGGTGGCACTTGGGGACCCCAAAATGGGGGAAAAAAGGTTTTTTTGGGGAGGAAGGGTGGGACACCTTGGTGTCTCCTGCCCTATAGGGTGACCCCCAACTTGGGGGGCACCAGGAGGTTGGGGGGCGGAGGTGACCTCGCTCAGGGTTTTTGGGGGGGGGCGTTTCTCCGACAGCCCCGTCCCACTCCGTCCCATTGGCTGCCGGTTGCGCTGCCGGCGCCGCCACCTTGATCCTGGGCCTCCTATTGGCTGTTTGCTTGTG
>NW_010242675.1:16297-22001 GCF_000690775.1 Eurypyga helias | reverse complement strand
CCCCACCCCTCCCCCCCAACCTCCATGCAGACAGAATAGATGGGAAAATGTAAAGCAAATGGGCTAGCTAGAAAAATTGCATCTTTATATTTCCAAGAAATGTTGTTATTGTTTACTTCTGTATAGTATGAGGACTATAAAAATACATCTTACTTTTTATTATATTCTATGGAGTTTCAGGGTACAATTTCAAAATGGTATTTTCTGAGTCAAAGAATAAAAGCTGGTATTTCTGCAGACAGATGGCTAAGCATGTAGCTATCCTGTCTGCATGTGCAAAAAAAAGTTATTGCAGTCTCATTGCTTGCACCTTGCTTTCAAAGTTTAGCCTTCATTTTATTTAGAGAGCTGTCTATTAGTTAATGTAGGAAGTTGATTTTGCTGTGCCTCTTTTACACAAGGGTTGTAGAATATAAATGAATTAGGGTTATGTTCTGAAACCATTTTATCTTACAGCAATATTTAATATGAAGTACATGTAATTAAAATTAGAACTTGATTGCTAACTTCTGATCTACTCTAATGCTTATATATTTGGTTATCTTAGATAGTGGTAGTGCTAAATTTTTCAATAATTGAAGAGTATTATTACATTTAGAAATATTTAGCAACTACTGCACAGTTGTTAAATTTAATAACCTAACCAGTTTGACTAAAATAATTAAAAATCATTTGAGTTTGTAGTACATTTCAAACCACTCAGGCCACTGTATGAGCTTGAAGGGTCAGTTTCACAAGCATCACCAAACAACCTGTGTCATTCGACACTTTATAAAATAAAAGATAATTAAATACCATCATGAAGGATTTCTCTTCATGAAGAAATACTCCTTTCTAACCACCAAATAATTGCCCTGTAAAATATGATAATCAGATGGCAGAGAGAAATAGTTCCAGTGACTGGAGTCTGATGTTTGTGTGTGTATGTTTGTTTTTTTCTGGTTTGTTTCTTGTTGTTATTGTTTGAGTAGATTTTCTGGTCGGTTGGGTTGGGTTGGGTTTTTTTAGAAAGCAACCTCCACACAAGGCAGCTTCTTCCTGATGCAGAAGGCATTTCTCTTTTCTGGAGATCAAAGATTAATTTTTTGATGAATTCACAAGAAAAATCAAGCCTTGGGATCATATTAGATTCTGGGGAATGTGATGTCTATCCACTATATGGCTTTGTACTGAGAAACATGACTGACAATCTCTGATCAGGAAGACTTCAAAATTAGAGAAGCTGTGTCAAGATGCTTCTCAGGAAAACCTTCCTGTATCAGAGCCCATTATCAGGTGCAAGTGCTTTATTGATAACAATAACAATTGACAAATGTTCAAATATATGTATGCACAATGCTTGCTGCTATTTTCACAGAACCCATGTATCGCAAAATCCAAATTTTAAGTCTTTAAGTAATAAAAGCTCAGTTTGACTATTAGTGATTCATTTTGCCAAGACCACAATTTTCTGAGATATTTTAATAAAAGTAACTAGGACCTGAAATTCTGGTGTCAGCATGAAGGGAAAAAACTAACTAACCAACTAAACAAAAACCCCAAACATGTTTTTCCCTGCATATTGCTTTGAATGACAGGTTAGGATGACAGAGGGGAGGGAGAGCTTTTGTAATGAGAAATTTGATGACTCCTCCTTTACACTAAAGTACCATTGATCTTCTTTGTTTGAGGTGGTGGCTGCTTTTTTTCGGCTGACAACTTAAATTTCTAGCATAAATCTATGTAAAATCAGTGTCTTATACTGCATCATGACAAAGGCGGTTCACTTCTGCATGGATCACTGACAAACAAATACCAATTATTTAATAAACTATTTACAGGGACAAAACAGAAGAGGTATCCTAACTGTGATAATGAGCTGATGCTCTCATTTTCCATGGTTCACCAGTAAAAGGAGGGGGTCATACAGTAGTTTGTGAGAAGCAGAGCTTCAACAAGGCTCTGTAGATCCTTTGAGCCGCTAAAGACAGAAGTGCTTCATCATTCTTATGATTCTGCTTTGTTTTTCACTACTGGTTTTGTCAATATTGCTTTTGTTTTTGTAGCATGTCATCATATACAGTCCAAAGTATTGAAAAAAGTAGAAATGCAGCAGCATTTTTGTGGATTTCTTTCCAGTGTGTGCAGTCCGTGTCGGTATCTCTGTTGGTTACCTTGGAAACTATCATGGGGTGAAATTTGATTGGATGCATTCTCCAATTGATTATTAAAGGCGTGGGCAGTTTGAAGTGGCAGACATCTCATAGGTTGCACAAAGTAGCACTAAATGATTCACAATTTAAGTTCTTTTATTTTGAAGTAAACCACATGAAGCGGTACATCTGCAGTGCCTTTTAAGTTTGATTGGAATGAGTAATGGATTGAAAATTTCATCTTTTTTTTGAAGCTATAGTGGGTTTTGGGTTTTCTTTTTTCCCCTCATAGACACTTCTAAATTTCCATTTCATGTGTAGGGCTATTCCTTTTTTTTTTTTTTTTCCTGTCAATATCTGCTATGAGACATGCTTCTGGCTTTTGAGAGGGAGAAGCAAAAAGCCCACACAATACTAAACATAAAAAAGTCCCTGAACAATCCCAAAATGTCGTCCTGAAAACAGGACAGATCTTTGTAAGAAAATACAAGGTTATATTTTGTAACAGTAAATATTTTATATTGTCAGAGGAATAGGAGCAGTTCACATCCTTTGAGCTGCTTATATTCTCCTTTTTTATGTGTTAAGAATTTATGACAAAATTATTTAATAGCCTGTCCTGCCCACATTGCTGACTTCACGAATACTGATAGGCTACAGTGATGCATTCAGGATTTATGACTGTGCTTTGCTTGCCTTTCTTTGAAGAATATGGGAACACATCTTTTGTTTTCAACCAAAAATTCACCAATGTCTGAGACTTGTTTATGTCAAATTGTCTCAGGTACTTTTGAAAATGCAAATTATATGGTATGCAGCAAAAAATATTGTCTCAAGAAATTCTTCAGAAAGTTATGGATGATAATGTAGTTCCCTGATACTTCAGTGTTGTTGTCAGTATCTGATGTTACTTGACCATTATTTTCTGTCAAAAATGCTGAATATGTGATCTTAGTGGAGAGTTTACATCACACTGCAAAGAGATAATTACCCAGATTACTCTAGGATGCTTGTATGATTGTATTAGGAGAAAAGAATGAGTCTAAAGTAAAATTACTGTACCATTTAAAGATATATTTAACATCTTTATTTTTCAGCTGTTACTTTCTTAGGAGTAGCATTTTATTTTCATTCTTGAATGACCCTAATATGTTTTTTCATAATTGTGGACATTTTTTCAATTCTGAAAATAATATATAGCTAAAGTACATCTTCACCTCTATGCTCAACCTGATACTAATTAATAGCAATGGAACAGGTTGCCCTAAGAGGTTTTGCGGTCTCCACCTTTGTAAGTTTTCAAGACCTGAGCCGTCCTCTCTGGCATCAGAGCTCACCCTGCTTTTAGCAGGAGGTTGGGCTAATTGATCACTGAGGTCTCTTCCAGACTGATTTATCCTATACTATGAACCATCTCCACAGTAACTGTGTCTTATTTCCAGCAAATCTGGCTGTAGCTTTTAGCTATTGGTTTCCATTACTCCTTGACCTGCTAAAGAACTCTTTTTTATGTAGTGCCTGTCTCCTTGTGAATGAATATTTAAATACAGCAAGCAAGCTACCTTTCAGTCTATTTCAAGACAAGCAGCTAACTGACACTTAATTTGTCTACTCTGTAAGTCATTTGCTCCATTTCACCCTGGACAGGATAGGGCAAAAATATATAAACTTCTTTTGTAATGCATATATTGAAGCTGGACACAGAATCTGCCTTTCAGAGTTTTTAGTGGTGGCCATAGAAATCTCTTCTTTCCTGTTTCAAGTTCGTTAAAAAATATTCTGAGCAAAGCTCTAAATCAGAAATATTCTGATCAAAATATTTCTATTCAAGTTTTTTTTACATATTATTTATTTTGTGATAAAGGGATCTGAGGCCAACTCCTGTCTTAATTCTTTCCAAGTTTGCTCTCAGTTGGACAGTCAGTAGTTAAGCATAGACAGCCAGATACAGTTATCTGCGGGGCTTCTCCAATCTCTCAGCTCTGCTGTAGCCGTATCAGTCATTCTTTCAGAGCAGGAAACCCCAGCATTTCAAGGGCTAACCCTCCAGAGTAATCAGCTACCCTTTTCTGCATGGATGGAGTACAATACTGAATTGAACTCATTTTTGATGGCCTGTAAAAATTGTTTATTACCTATAGACAATTACCTTCATCAACCAAATCTGTAATCTTGTGAAAGAATAAAATCAAGCTTTTGTCCAGACCAGTTGTCTCTAAAATCATGTAGCTGGGAATTAAGTATTTTTCTATACTTTAATTTGTCAGACTGTTGCAGCAGCTTTCTGTTATTTTGCCAAGAAATGAAGTTGGACATCTGGCCTGTGGTTACTTGATTCATCCCTCTTGGCATTTTTAGTATAGGTACAACATTGGTTCTTTTCTAATCTGCTGGAGTTTCTCCAGTTTTCCATGATTTATTAGAAAATTAACTCTACCAGGCAAGAGATTTCCTCTACCTCTTCTCCTTTAGTACTCTTTGGGGTATCTTTGTTTGTGATTTTTGTTGTTGTTTGTTTTTTCTTTCTTTCTTTTTTTTAGGTTTTCTGAATTTTTAAAATAATGTTTATCTTTTGTAAGCTTTCCTTAGCATCTTTCCTAATAATGAATCGTCAACTAACTATTTTGTCACTTTCCTCTGCAACTTTTGCCATCTTCCTCTGGTTATTCTGGGTTTGGGGTTTTTTTATATAAAGCATTACTGTTTGTACTTTTTATTTATTCTATCCTTAATTATTATACTATGAATTGTATCATTTGGTATTGATATATAATAAAGCTATTTTTTTTCCTTCTTTACATGGGGTTTCTGCTTTTCAAGAAATTACGCTAGATTATTTAGAATGGCATCCTAGAGCTGATTGTACCTAGGAGGAAAAAAACCTTCCAAAACTTATTCCAAAAGAAAAATGACAGAACTGACTTAATCTTAGCAATCCAACTATCTGTGAGAGGATCCTAAATCCAAATTGAGACAGAATGGATTGAGATGTCTGTATTTCTTATTGAAACATGAAAAATAGAACTTATTAAAAGTTTTCTGTACCACTAATCCTAAAATCAAAGTTGAAAAATAAGAATATGCTTAAATATCTTAAGATTTTCTGAGTTACAGACACCATCTCTATTTTATCTAATCAATTTCCCATGCTTCATAACTTTTAATTGATATTACTTACCATCTCCTTCACTACTTTTATTAATCTAATTTCCATCTTCACCTGATCACTGAAATAAAGTTGTCTCTTTCCAGTACAATCATAGATTTGTAACTTTTAATATTCTGATCTTTAGAAACCTTTGATTTTTTTCAATCTTGTTCTTCTAAATTTGTCTTGCTGGCCAGTGGATTTCTTATTTTTAGGGAAGACCCTTCTTAAACACTGATGGGGAGTGATATCCGTTTGTTTATGTTGAAAGAAATTGGTCAAGATGATTGGTTTCTAAATGACGACTGAAATCCAGAATAGCATCAGCTGCAGTGTTTTCTGTTTTGAAAACTTAATAACAATTTATTACTCTGGCTGCATGAGATCATTGGCCGGTATTCCATAATGATGTTCTCCTAACATG
>NW_010242675.1:0-16266 GCF_000690775.1 Eurypyga helias | reverse complement strand
GAACCCATACATTCCAGATGTGTGTTGAAGAAACCATTCTTGCTGTTCTGTAGGCTGATTCAGGGATTAGCCTTCCTGGGCTTGTTAGAGCATGAAATATGCATTTATAACTGTGATTTTGAGCTTCTTGAACCTCTGAAACAAGTGATGAGTTTCCATCTGCTTGCTAATTTAAATGGACTGCAATCAGGGATTTCAATTCCAGTAACAACCAGCATCAATAATATCTATTATATATGTATTTGTTTCTCATCAGTGAGTATTTCCAATTTATCTTTCATGTTACCCAGTTTTTATCATGAACTTATAAACTAATAAAACATTCTTTCACTTGTTCTTTATTTGTATTTGATAGCTTAGTATCTCAGTTGCTGTTATATTACATAATACTTTGCTGATGAATTTCTAGTCCTCTATTGAGATGACTCTTTATATATATATTTAGAGAGAGAGAGAGAGAGAGAGAGAGAGGCCTCTTTATATATATAAAGATTCAGGCTGCTCCATTCAGTTTTTCTCTCTTGTGGAAACTTTATTCAATTACACAAATTAATATCATTAGCTTCATACCCACCATCCCACAAATGGTTTCCTTCAATAATAAGAGCAATAAAAATATTGCTTGCACTATTTTTTCCCCCACATTCTTAAGGTCTCCTGGAAATATTCTTCTTACATGTTAGATTTAGCAAACTGAACAAATACTTAACTTGACTGGTTTGCAGTATTACCTTTACAACCTTTGTTTTCTAAATTTCTATTTTGATGAAGTCCTGATGCTTGTGGAGAATTCCCTACTGGTATCTCAAGGACCTGGAATATTGTTTACTGCTTTATCTGATGGATACTCAAGTGTTTAAAGTCAGATTCTGACACAGAGTAGTTCCCTCAGGTGTCAGTAGTTTGACAGGAAACCTTAGCATGCTGCATTATGGCAGGAACTGCTGCTGCCTGGTTCATTTGTATTGAGCTGTTCCATTCATTTTCTCTCCTGTCCCCTGGACAGTCTCTAGGCTTGCCTTCTCCACTGGTCTTTGCTCTCTTGCTTCAACTTTTCTCCATAAAATGTTCCCATTGTTCTCTAAGAGTTTGTGGTGCCACTAAGTGTGACCCTGTTGCAGATAGGACTGGGCATACCCTAGCTGAACTGCCTGATTTATATTCTGTGGCACCTTGCCTGAGACCGATTTGTAAAGATGTTTATGCTCTTAACTAATTTTGAAATCTATGAGATTTAGGCATCAGGAAGTTTTTTTAAAAACACTTATATGGCTAAATATAGTTAAATACACTTTTACTTTGTTTCAGTACCTTAGTCATACCTCAAAGTTTTATTTGTGAAGATGAAGCACTGGAGATCTGAGAGGCACTGAAACACATGCTCCAGAGGAAAAGCTGCAGTCTCTTGCAGCTCTTCAACAGCATGCTTGCTTAGCAAACGGTTACCTAGGATAATAGGTGTTGCTTGTAACAACATGTCCCTACAGCTATGTATGAAGCAGTGAGGTTGCAACAGTGCTTAATAGATGGTGTTTTGAATATACAGTTAGACTGGGAAATTGTGTCCTGTAACATTTCATCACTTTGCAAACATGAGCTAAGTTAGGAATTGTGATAACTGATCGGCTGTGCCTGACTTCGGTTGTCATCTCTCCATTAAGTCAGCTGTAAAACTCTGTCTGATCATACTTGCATCAGTTCATATTTACATCCTAGGAACCATCACTGTGATGAACCAGTAGATGCAAAGCAGCTGGAACAGCTGGTGCTGGTTACAAACCCCAACAACAGAAAACCAAACCAAGAAATACCCTTAAACCAATGAACGTCTATCAATGTTTTGATTGTGTTTAAACTGCTTACAGGCTAAATTCAATTAAACTAAATCTTTGCCTGACTGGATTTACTCAGGAAAGGGCAGGGTTGATTCTTGTAGACCAAACTTGATGATAGATATTGTTAGAATAAAAATATATGGTGACTGGCTTCATGTAGCAATACTTTTTCAAGAGGAAATAGGTGAATCAAATTGGAAATATTATTGCTTGTCTGTGGGGATTCTGAGATGAAGCATGGTCTTAGCTCCCTTTTACCCGAAATTAGGCAAGTTTATTTACTGTATCATACTAACTAAAATATAACTTATAGCAATGAGCAGGCATTGTTACACGTAGGAATTGTGTAGGAAGGTTAGACAATTCAAACTTCTCTAAGCTCTTATGGGTATTCTGACTGAAATTGGTGTGATGCTGGGTTCTGAGGTGTAGTTTGGGGATGTCTCTGTCTGACTCGAGCATGGTCATGCAGTACACAGTGTGGGAATTCAGAAATTCTTCCATCATTTGAGTCATATTCTTGGAGCTCACTGAAAGGTCCTATCTGCAGACACTGCATCACACCTTGGTCCCTTTCTGCCCTTTTAAGAAGGAGGCAACAAAATGGTGAAGATGGATAATGACCAGTAAATCAAATTTTAATACCTTCCCCCCTTTATAAGCTTAATAAAATTTCCTGCCAAAAGCTCTCTCATTTTCCTACCAAATCTGGTTGGGCTAATAGAGGCTTTTCTAAAGCAGAAGCTAACGTGGCTATCTAGATTTGATGCACAGACTTTTTTCTGGGGTCAGCATAAAGACAACAAATTCAGAGCAAGTACTTCACAATTTGACTAAGTTTGGGGTTCATGTTATGCCTATTGTTTCAATGTGGAAATGGTTTTAATTTTGCTACTGTGTTGAAGAATAATTAGTGTCTTCTCTAAGTTGAACCCAGCATTAACCCTATTTGAAATTTCAGATTATCACTACTCTTGAATCTGTTCATTCTCCTAAGCTTTGGATAGTCTTTTTCTTAAAAAAAAAAATGTATTAAAGTGCAGAGTCCCAGTGGAAGATGGATTTCTTTACTGTTGTTTTGTCTTGTCCTTAATAAGAAACTCTTAGCAACTCTGACCTTGGATACTGGAGATTAAGCCTGATGTACTGTATTGAATATCCACAAGTAATCAACAAATGCATTTTATTTGTGATAGTGTCAAAGCCAAACATTAAATATATGAACTCGGAAGAGATTCTTAACTTGTAACACTTAGAAGTTAATATATTTGCTGTCAACATATGACATCTTTATATGCAACTTCATTTACCTGAAGTGTTGAAATATCCTCAAAGGATTGGACAAATAAAATACATATTTCAACTTGATACTAATACTAAAATATACGAATTTAAATTATTCTCTGGACTGGCTCACTCAGCAATCATAGGAGTCTTCCTAATTCGGGTTGCTTTTCCAATTCTCTAACAAGGCATATTACCTAATGTTATAGTTCTGCTTTAAGGGCAGAAGAAGAAACAGAGAGATAAAAATAGGTATGCAGATGGAAACTGTTTTACTTTTCCATATGCTAATAGCAAACTACTAGGCCTCTTAATCATCCCTCTCATTAGTGGCTGTGTTTTCAAAATGGTCTCAAAAGGATCTTTAAATATGAATAGCCAGAAGGAGATCTGCACAGAAAAAATTGAGCAAAATTTTGAGGAATAAAAAATTACATGTAAAGTGGTAGTGTTGTCATGGAATAGCTGTAGTGTAATTTGTGTGTGCAAGTAGCTTGCACATAATACAGCATTTTTTAAATCTAAAAAGTCTTTAAATAGCAATCTCTGATCAGTGTAATGGGAAGTCTTTTACATTATTGTCTATTTCTTTATTAATTATTCTTATTACATTATTGTCTATTGTCTACTTTCTTACATGTTTGCATGAGAATTTTTGTTACTTAGGAAATTTTGAGTGCTGAAGAAGGAGCCAGTCCTAAGGCCAGGGACCCACTGATGTCAAAGACAGCAAGTTAAAACACAGTGTTGGTAACATACAAGTGTGATCTCAGCACCAGTGAATATATGTGGCAAAATGCAATGTGATCTGCATTCAGACCCTTTAGTACAGGTGGAGGCTTACTGAAAGGAGTGTAATAGTCAGAAGATTTATCAGTATATGTACGATAAAAGCTTCAGATTCAAATGTCCAATTGCATCTTTTTCTGAGGAACCTAAAGGTATTCCTCAAAGATGGAGAGAAAAAAAAAGAACCCCTCTCCAGCAACACACTATATTGTTGATGCTATCAGTGGACACTGCATATTTTGTTATTATACATTATTTTAGAAGATCTAAAGCCTTGTTTGTTTAGAATTTTAGTCAAGATAAATAAAATGTGTTGCATATTATTGGTGATGTTATGAATATACAATAAGACATCTCCATGTATCTGCGATTTATAACATGGCTGAATTTCTTAAAACAAATGTGATTAATTTCTAAGAGTTACGATGTTATGGCAGGAATCGCTGTCAAGTTTTAGCTGAAATTTTCCTTAGAGTCCCTTTACCATAACATGCAATGTCTTGCCTTTGCTTTACTTGGCAAAAAAAGATTTATACTGAGCTTTCTAAACACTAAAATCTTCTTAACATAGATCCCATCTTTTCTACATTGCATATGATGGATTTTGATGGATTGTGTTGAGCACAGCAAAAATAAATTGTACCTACCCAGCAAATTCAGTAGTTCCCTGATTTATCTATCTTATTTGCAGATGGACATTTCTGCTCATATCTTGAATCAACCATTTGTAAAATGTATTAAAAATTAATAGTTTCATATTGTGAAAAAATATTTATTATATCGCATAGCATGCAGTCATATGAGTGTGTCTATTTCCAAGTCTGTTTCTTGAATAATACACATTTATACACTATTTCTGTTTCTTTATTATATCCTCCTGATGGACTCAATGAACCTTCCCAACTCAAAGAACTGGCTTTAAGAACACTTTTCAGGACAATTAGTAATTAGGATGTCACTGATTGCAAAAGTTCAGATAAAACACAACAAAATATTCTGAGATTCATGGCTGGGCAACAATACTAAGCACAAGAACACATTGTTTTCCCCAAATCCAAGCAGTTCTTAGGAGATCCATAGGCTGTGGAGTTAGAAATTCAGGTTCCCTGAGTTGCTGGGAGAAGTGTTTCTATCCATTGTAAGGTTAGGAAGCAAACAGAACAACACACACTGAAACTTGTGTTTCTAAAGCAAAGACATGCAGAACTTGCAGATCTTTACTTATTTTAAATAATTTTAAGAAAGCTGTTCTAAGTACTGAAACAAATCACTGATTTCCAATCAACTAATACCACTTCAGTTATCAAGGAATTTCTAATAGTAATTGCTAATGTTTCAACTCTAGAATTTTTAACTTCAGTTATCACCCGTAGATGATAATTTATTGCTACTTTTACCTTTATCCAACATTACTACATCTCAGTTCATCTTTACTCTTTCTTATAACACACATACCCCTTAAAATGTGCTAATAACTTTGAATTTTACATAAATCACTTACTTCTTATTCTGTGGGTATTTGGAGTGTCCTTAAAAGTTTCTTTTTAGGAGCAAAGCTTCGTACCCAATTTGTTGCAAAACTTTGTAGAACACTGTTGGAGATATACACTGTAAATGTCAATTTTAACACATTATTTAAAATCTGTGATATACCAGTAATTTATTAATTATTTGAACTCTTTAGGCTTCCTCTAGCCTTATACAAAACAAAAAGGGGCAATATATTACTGTTCTCTTCTTGAAAATTCACTATTTTTTTAAAAACTGCATTTTAGGCTAACCTCAAAACAGTTCAGGGTTTCCCTGAATCTATGTCATGCTCTCTTTAAACTTATAATAACTGTTTTCTGTAGTACCTCATCCAAATAAATAATAATAATATGTTTCATACATCACAGAGTATTTCTTGAGGTTCTTAAGCTTTGGTTTTCAGCACCTTGTTGAGGCCACAGCTTGGAAAGGAATGGTACATTAGATGGAATTACTCCAGAAAGTAAAGGACTGCATCACAATTTTGAAAGTACATATCTTTTGCCAGAGTTCACTGGCCACTTCTGTAAGGGTGTTTTTCTTTGTTTTGGGTTTTTGTTTTGTTTTAATAAGCAAAGCCTATGCTTTAGGAATTACGTTTTTATTGTATCAGAGTCAATTTGCCAAGAATCAGCAAATTGTCTTGAGTATATAGTGACACAGAGGAACATATTTAGAAAGCATATGGTAGAGAAAGCAGGGTGTGCTGCGCCCTGGGAGATCTCTTCCTATTTTCCTGCAGTACTTCACTGACTAGAGCATGCATATGGGGCTCTTTTGAATGTGTATTAATTGAAAAAGAGACCATTTCCTAATGATGAATTCTATGCTCATTTAGTTTTTCTTGTTTACCAAAATAACACCCTTGAACAGTCAGTATATAATAATTGCTGGTCTCCACTAAGAGAATTAAATAACATGCCTTTGTTATTCATGATTCAGTTGTTTTGTGCCTAACATACAGCTTTCGGCTGAGGCAAAGCAAAGAGAAAGCCAGAAGTGTATATAATATTATACATGATATAGGTATATATTTTCTCTATATATAGAGAGAGAAAAGATATAATTAAGATGTGACGTAACATAATATATGTGTATATCCTATATTCATCCTCAACTGCCTGATGTCTTGTTTTCAAGCACACTGACACTTGCAATCAAGGGCAAAATGCATCTTTTTGCAGGATCTCATATACTGCAGTTACAGCAAGACTAAACTAACCTTTAGGCTAGCATGTATTTCACATACCAGCACTAAGCTGCAGCATCACAGAGCTCAGTGTGGCCTGCAAGTGCTTTCTGAGAAGGCTGACTAATTAGTGCATGCTGAGTTCCATGCTGCTATAGCTGAGCTCCTGATACCTAGGCTAAATATAGTTCCACAGGAAGCCCCTCCAAAGATACAGCAGCGCAGCTGAGTTTTTTAAAAGGTAAAAATTCAGACGTAATGTATTACTTCAGTCTTCTTGAAGGATCAAAACAGGGCGTCAGTGGGATATGTGTAACAAATGTTTCTATAGCCCACTGTTAACATTTTACTTTCCCTGTTATTCAACAAAAATCTGTCCTGAAGTATACATTATGAGGAAGAGTAAGCCATGGACTGACTCCAAAGCTTTCAGGAACTAAAACCAGCATGAGTACTCTGCATACTGCATCCAGACATGAATGGCCCAAACCAATGGTTATGCATGTATTCTATTCCTAACTTGTAATAGTAGTCTAACCACTTTAATGGTCAACAACATAACTTAAAAGGAAGGTGTGAAACCCCATGATGTAACTAATTTGGAAGTCTTATCCTATGATCATATGTGAATGGCAGTCCAGAATTCATAACAGGAGAGAGGGCAACAGGTATTCCCCTTTCTACTTGTCACTAGCTATTTATTCTTGAGAAAGTCTCAGTCTTCCACAAATGCTTCGTCTAACTGATGAAGATACTTTGAAGTGGTAATAGATATTATTTTTATTTATCTTACCAACCTTGACATAAGACTTTACTATAATATTAGCATACCTATGAATCCTTAATTAGAATCCATATAGTAAACCATATCTCAATTCAGACTTAACCTGAAAGAACATAATTATTCTTAGAGGAGTTCAACAGATATTAGCTACTGGTTTTCCAAAGGACTCTGAAAAGTTAGAGAAATATAATTCTTTCAAAACCTAGTCTGGTGTATACACATCATGAAGATATTAACTCTGAGTTTCATAGATCGTCTGATAGTGTTTGTTACTGCATCCATCAGTTTTGTCAAAACTCTTTGATAAAGTTATAAATTCTTATAACATTTTGATTCCTCCTCTTATTTCATCCACTGCTCTTACACTTTTTGATATCTCTATCTTTGGGAATGCCTCAAAAAATGCTTTCTACTTCACTTCTGTATATAGGTATCTTGAATTCCCTATGTCTGAATAACTACGTCTCACTGCAAGACCTCTGAGGATATTGACATCCCACATGCTAAGCTTCTGAAGTTTGGTTTTTACCGTATTTTGTTCTTATTTTTGGCAATCATATTGGAATTGTAAGCTCCTATCCAGCGATTGCTTAGAATCTTAGTTGCTGCCATAATTTGAGTTCCATTCAGAAAAAGTGGCTTGAAGACCTACAAACTTTATATTTAAACCACTTCAGTACCTGCCATGTTCATTTTTGTTGTTTGGGTATGGTTTTCAGATCTCTCCCCTGACTGTCTAACAGGATAGTGTCCAGGTTGCTTCCTACGGATATTAGTTTGCTATTCTTTTTACTTCATTGTCTTTCAAACTGCTGTGGTCTACTCATCTGGTACCTGAATTTCAATGTCATACACTACCACTTAGTCTGATCTCACAAAACTTGTCAAATTTAATTATGTTATGGTTTTTTAGAGGTTCAATCATACTTACTTACAGGAATTATTTCAGCAAGTTACTTAAGGCAAAGTCAAGAATAGCCTATTTTCTTGTATGCTTCAGAATGAGCTATTGCAAGATGCAATTGTTTATTACTTTCAAAATTG
The DNA here is from genome assembly GCF_000690775.1 of Eurypyga helias. Lineage (NCBI taxonomy): Eukaryota > Metazoa > Chordata > Aves > Eurypygiformes > Eurypygidae > Eurypyga > Eurypyga helias. The sequence continues at coordinate 7,811 of NW_010242675.1, read as the reverse complement.
TCTTTCCAATTTATGTGTGATGTGACATCCAACTCATTTATAAATGTCTGGTTTGATAATTGTCTAACAGTCATTGTTACAGACTGTCCTAATCTCTCTGTAGACCAGCAAACATTCAAGTGTAAGATTATTCTACAACCTGGATCATGCCATAGTGTGGACCTACCTAGATTGTGACATATGACCTAGATATACAACATTGTTTACTTAGAAATCTCTCTAAATTGGACCAAAAAGGACTGTCTTAGAATAAGAGTTATCCCTTGGGTGCACACAACCAGAAGTTTCATGTACCAATCCAGTGCCCATCTAGTGAAGACAAAAAAAAAAAAAAAAGCAGACATGATGCACTATATGTCACGCTGATACTGAATCACATATTCTGTGCAGTGTGAAAAGACAAACTTTCTCCCAGACCCTGTGAAGCTTACTTTAAATTTTCTCACATTTGCAGATTTTGTTACTTATTTAATTATTGTACTAATTCATTTATTTCAAAAATATTTATCATAATACTCACCATTTTTCTGTTCTGGTATAGGCTGCAGGAATGAGAATTTTAAAATCTTTTCCTTAAAAGAAAGGCAGAGTTACTAATAAGGATATTCTAAACAATGACAGTGCAGTGCTTGTATTCCTTGGAAGAGATAAGTTCATTGTTGCAAATAAATTTATTATGAGAATATTTGAAGGTGACGAAATAGAAGAAGGAAGTAGGAAGTAGTAGTTTATTTGTTTCCTGAAAACAAAGTCTGAGGTGAAGGAATGGTGAAGGAATCACTTTGATTCTAGGGGAAGTATGAATTTTAATAAACTTCTACATTGTAATAACCTTAAAGAAAAAAAGAGGTCATTCATGCAGAATTATATGTGGCAGGAATGGCCAAATCTCCTGTGCATATGGCATGCTCCTCTGGGGGGCTGTGGATTCAGACAGAATTGTCAGAACATTAATAGGTCCAGAAAAAAGATATTCAAGTGAATGACAGCAACATCCATCAGCTTTGCCCTGAAAAGAGAAGAAGTCTTATCCATAGCCTCAAAAATAAGTTATGACAGTGTCAAGTGTATCTTTTACTTAGTGTTAAATGTCATAATAGGGACTAATGCTGGGAAGAAGCTAGTCAAACTCAAACCAGAAAAAATTTAAACAGGACTTAAACTTCAAAAAACTAGAGTAGAAAATCTTTAACCTTTCATTTCTTGACATGTTCAAATGACTCCTGTTGTCTTACGGTGATGCAAATTATCTATATTTATAGAGTAGAACTTGAGAAAGTAAAATATATTTGAAAGGCACGTCCAGCTCTTTTTGAACTCGAACTCTGAGACACGATGTACATAAAAATTATTAATGTATAACATTAGGATTATCAAGCTTTTTTTTGGAAGTTACATAAAGCACACTATTTTTCATAGTGAGCTAAACAGCTGGGTTTAACCAAAGTTAAGCTAAATACGTAAGATGCAGAGCAGTACTTTGATTCTGCTGTGTAACCACATCAAGTGTGGGTATTACTCAGCTGCTTTTTTCACCTCTGAGACTTTACGAAGCCCATGATTAGTATTTCTAATCAGAGCTGCTGTTCTGTTTCCAGTGACAGACTCTTGGTCTAACTGTTTAATTCACAATTCTCCAAAGCAGCTCTGAAGACAAGTTCATTGCCCTGTTTAAGATTTCACTGAACTCTCCCTGTCTGGAAGAGTGATCAATAATACTAGTTGTTAAAGTGACCTTATGGAATCATAGGATCTTTAGGTTGGAAAAGACCCTTAAGATCATCAAGTCCAACCGTTAGCCTAACACTGCTAATACCACCACCAAACCATATGCTTCAGCACTTTGATCCACACATCTCTTAGATACCTCTAGGGATGGTGACTCAACAACCTGTCTGGGAAGCCAGTTCCAATGCCTGACAGCTCTTTCAGTGAAGTACTTTTTCTTGGATAAACTTGGGCACCCTTCCAGTTTTCCACCATTTATTGCTTTGTAAGATGGGCCTTGATGTTGATGTTCCTGAGCTGAATGTGGATTTTGTCATTAATTTCCATAGGAATTGGCTTGGGTGCTTAGCCACTGTGTGCTTCATCTACTTCATCTGTGAAATTAGTGTAATAATATTGTAGAAACTTACTTATTTGCATGAATGAGATCTCTTCCAGATCATAGCTGTTTGTAAATCACCAAGTATGAGCACAACACCGGAGGGGTAGAAGAGAATGAAAGATAACTATCCACAGAAAAATTGATGTATTTTGGGGAGATTCTTGGATGCAAAGTCATCAATACTGACAGTGTTAGTAAGTTTTGTTCTTTGTATAGTTTATTGAGAGGAATTATTCCACAGTTCGGTGGTTGGTTTGGGTGTTTTGTTTTCTTGGGCTTTTTTCCTCTCCTGGCATTCAGAATTGTTTTCCCAGGATTATTATAATTTCCTCTAGGACTGATTTGCAACACGTGTTCTCCATACTAAGTTAATTTTATTTTCTGTTTTCAAAGAAGACTTTTGTGGTTTATTCATTAATCTGGTCTTACTTATTTTGTACTGCTTTAGATGTGCTTTAATGATACGTACCCATAAAGTCTAAGTTGCTTCTTCGAGTGCTGTCTGTGCTAAGTAGAAACAGTGTTTTTACATTTGCTGGGCAAGTGCCTTGACATCTTGACTGGCCTTCAGTCCATTTCCATGGTATACCATTGAAGTAATAATACCCTTTCTGTAGAAGGTAATGCAGCTCCATAAAAACACTCTCGAGTCAAAGGGTTCTAATACTGTGAGGCTGGAGCTTTTGATGCAAAATGAAAATTGCTCTCTTTTTAAAGCCATTCAGACTTAGTAATTGCTGCTGAGCAGAAATATCTGTCTGTGAAATTTCTACCTTGTAGCACCTGTAAATAGAGGAAGATCACGTGTAAAACAAGTATGGATTCCATGAAACATTCAGCCCGCATGCACAAAATTAGAAATCATCAGTCAGGGGCAAAATGTGTTACAAAACACGTGTTTATGCTTGCTGCAGCACTGTGGGACATATCCTCCTCACTAGGACTAGTTGAGGGTTTAGGATAGCAAGGAAAGAATAAGAATATTGACACAAGCACATCTGAGGTGGGCATGCAAGAAGATGAAAGACGATGAGGAGCACTCATCAAATGGATGTGCGTTCTCCATTTGTTCTCCAAGAAGGCTTGAAGAAATAGCACTATATATTTGCAGAAAACAGTTCCATCTCCCTTTCTAGGACACCAAGAGCAGTTAGACTTGTCCCCATTGATAGCACTTCTCCTTGAAATCTTTCTATTACTGAGCTTTTAACCTGGGTGATTGTTTACCAGAAGATATAAGGAGTTTGTTTGAGTTAGAAGGTGCATTGCATAATACTGGTAACTTTTTAAATAAACATGTAAAATATTTTGCATTATTAAAACACAATCCACTGATTATGCTTTGGTTGTTGTATGCTGGTCACCATTAATTTCTTACAGGTTTGTTTACTTTTATTAAAATACTTTCATTTAAAAATATACTTTACAACTACAAATGGCAAGTTAAATTAAAAGTATCCTGTGAAGTTTCCTTATTTACATGACAAATAAATGTTAAGTCTCAAAATATTTAATCTGGTCCAAAACTTGCTTGATAGTTGGTACCACAGAGGTCAGGAGTCTCAGTGATCACTTTTCAGTAATCTCCCTTTGTCTATAAAAGAAAGAATTAATGTAGGAACTGTGTTTGATATCTGAGATAAAATTTACATGTTAGTTTAAATTATCAGTAATTTCTTTTTTTTTTTTTGAGTCCCTGTTAAATAAATGTCTCTCCTTTCCTCATACTTCACTGTGCCATGGCATAACACTTGCCTCCACTATTCTCCCTTGTCTCTTCCTTCACAACTTGTTCATATGCCTTGTTAATTTAGTTATTTTATTTCCCTGTCTCTGTTCCTATTTCTTTTTTCTTCACTGTTGTCCCCCAAGGTAGGTGGTGGTAATAATGAGGAGGAGTTTTCTGAAGTAGTGCGGTCCTTCCAGCTAAGAAAAATCCACCTAAACCTATGTAGATTTCCATTTTAGTCTTAAAACCTGCATTAGTTATACCAGACCCAAGACCAATATTTGAAGCTAAATTGCTTTAAAAAGAAAACAATTTTAATTTTTCATCAAAAGCTTCCAGCCTCACAGTCTTAGAACCCTCAGATATTGTTTGTAGCAGTATTCTGGAATGTATTACCCAATATAGAAAATTTAGGAAACCAACTCTCTGTCCAAGAGAGCTTAGAAATGAAGACCAAATCCTGCAATCAATTGATGCAGACAAATGCCACTCCATTAATTTAATAACAGGTTTCTGCAATCTGCTTTCAGGGCTGAATCTTACACAAACAGCATGGAGGAGATTTAGACACAGAGTGACATAATCTTGGTGTACATTTTGTGATCTTTTAAGTGTTTTACTGTCCTTAGCCTATGCAATCACTCCTTGTGCCCTGCCTTCCTATCAAAGGATGTGTATACTGTAGATAATTCCTAGCTAAGTGCCAATGTAGCTAAAATAGAGGAATTCAAAAATTGCTGTCTATATAGCTGTTGAACTAATTTATTCCACCACTTTGAAGGAAATAGGCTTTTTTGTGGTGCTTTCATGATTTGATAAGAGGACTGTAGAATTCATTCCATCATAATTCTAGGTGCCAGACATTTTGTATTTCACTCCAGTCCCCACTGAGTTGCTAACAACTGTCTGCAATTAAAGCACTTGTGGATGTCTTACACTTTACTTCCACTTTTTTTTAATTTGTAATTCAATTTCACATTGATAGACTTTCCTCAATATACATCTAAGATCTGTTGATCCTAAGGTACACAAAAGTTTTTTTATTAAGAGACATAGTAAGTCTTTGACTCATAAAGTACAGCCTAGGTCATGATCTGGGGTAAGTTCTTATCTATAACGTCTTTAACCCTGTGGAGATGTCATGCAGTGAGTCACAGAATGAACAAATATGAGCTCCAGCAAATAAAGTCGTACATAAGAATGTAAACCAATCAGAGACTATTACTTCCCCCTCCCATTTGCATTTCTTTTTCAATTAAGTGAAATTCATGCCGTATAAAGTGGTACTTGATTCCTAAGCAACTCATCAGACTCAGGTTCTTTACAATACCAATAATTTCACATTTCAGAAGAGCCAAGAGCAGTATAACTGGCAGGTCACAAACACAAAAATAATTGTTTTTATTGATAGATTTACCACTTTTAGATATACTGTAGTTGAAGCTAATATGAACTTGTAAATCCCAGAAGATTGTCACTGTGCAAAAGTAAATTCTGTTCCCATGAAAAGTAGAATCAAGGTACACCTGCATTAATAATTCTTTCTGTGTAAGTGACGTAACAGGGATCTTCATGCTGACAGGCTGATTGCTAGTGGAGTGGTGTGACTAAGATAAAGCATATGGATTTTTTTTTTCAGGAAATTTCTACATATTGTTTTATTTCACAGGAATGTATAGCTTTACAGGAGGTGGAAATGGTAGTCATGTAACAAAATAAATTATTAATAACATTCTTCTGTAAATTAGAGAATAAAATATTATCTGATACATGGAAACAATTCTCATCTCAGTGTTTCTGATACTACTGCATCTTACCCAAATGCTCAAAACCTCAGGAAACATCACTTTCATAGAACTGTATTCACACCAGCCTGTTGAGTTGTAGTGAAAATAATTTTTTTCTTTTGAAGTGGGATTTTGCCCTTTTGACTCATTACTTGTGATACAGGGCTACTCTTCTTGGGCTAATGTAAATCAGCATCTCTTTGGTCTCTACTGACTTGTGTGATTGGATCACTTGAGAACCTATCTTGAAATTCTTATTCCATCTGAAAACTTATTGTGCATTATCTATACATTTACAGCAAACCATTGGACAAACACTTTAGAGCAGTTCTCAGTACATAGCCTGGGATATTGCTTGTGGTGACAGGAATATACAGCTACAGTCAAGGGCTGACAAGAGAAGCAAGGTATGGTGTTGTTTATAGCCCCTTTCTTGCATAGTGTCACACACACTGGTCAGCAAGGACTGTGGGCCATTAATTTAGAGTATTTCAATTTGGGGCTGTTTGCACTCCTCAAACTTGAAAACTAAGAATCAAATAATCTGCAATTGGCATTTAAAATATGACCATCTTTGCTGTCTTCTCTGCAAGATTACAGTACTTGTAATCTAATTGAGATATTTTTAGAGCCCTAAGTATCATATCCAGCAGGGAACCAGGTTGTTTCCCAGTTGTAAGACACCCAAAATCTTATATAGCAATCCTTAAACATGTTACATGAACACTTCTGCATCTATTCAGTGCTGGTGTTCGCACCAGTTATTTCCCCTCCTTTTCAATCAAACACACAGGCACAAGTGAGAAAAAGAGGGGAATGATTTCTTTGACAAGTTGCTTCAAATAAATGGGAGATTTTGAAGGTGATGAGAAATTTTGAATGACAGAGATAGACCATAACCCTGTGGTCAGAGAAAAAGTGGTACCGCCAAAAGTTCATAGCAAAGCATGAAATCATTTGCAAAAGGAAAAGTACTGTATGACTTTGTACTCTGTGTCAATATATGATGATGATACACCTATCACATAGACTTGTTTGGGCACGCAGAGCCTGCAGTGGTGATAGGGAGGTGTTAGTGGTATAGACCCATTTAGGCAGTGGTGCATTTACAGCTAGCAAAAAATAATGTTATGTGTATTATCCCAAGAATGGCTCAAAAGAGCCTTTACTCTTTCAAAACCCAAGGATATACATTAATCTTCTGCGCACAATGCACCATGATATCCATATGTATTGAATTTGTTTGAGAGATATTCCGTTTCTTTTTGCTGGAATAGCCAGACTGAGAGCAGGCTTTTCTGCACATGGCACAGTGGTAGTCTGGGCCCAGAACAAGTGTTCCCTGATTATTACTGCATATACCAGATCAGAGAACAAATGCTAGATATTTTGGCATAGACTGAATTCTTTTGGTGCACTATTCTAATATTCCCATGGAGATATGGTACTTTTCTGCCCCTGATTTTATGTTGATATGTAAATCAAAAATTCCGGTCAGTCCAACACTGAGTATTACCAGCCTCCAGCCTCAGGTTCTTGGTGATATCTGGTTCATATTCAGACATGGTGAAGGAAGCACTTCCGCGGTGTAATGGTAATTAATAGCAAAGGCACAGAAACAGCTCAGAAATCAGGAGTGTCAGATGTCGTCCCAAGTTAGCACTTGCAGGTGAGTTTCACAGTGCAAGATCAGAATGCTTTACCTTGACACATCTGTTCTTATCGTATGATTGCAGAAGAAAAAAAGCGCCTATCCTACATCTAAAGTAAAATGATTCACTGCACGGAGTATCCACCATCTTCTTTCAGGGCTATATTTCAAAAGGTTTGGCAGTGAAGCAGACTAGCTGTGTGAGAACAGAAACCTCCTCTGGTGAACAGGGAGAGCGGCTCTGTAACACCAGCCATGGAACAGAGAGCTGGAAAATGCGGGGTGGGGGCTGTCATTTTAAATCTTAAACGTTGTTTAACTTAGTTGTTTGGGTTTGGGCTTTTTTTCTACTGAATACACAATTGAGACATCTATTGATCACGCACAGAATTCTGTCTGTTTCACGTGGAAAAGTGTATTTTCTCCCCTTGTGTAATTGCAATTACAAATGAAAGAAGGTGGTGAAAAGATGTCGTGGTGGATTCCCCCCAGAAGGATGTTTTTCTTTATTTTTGTGGAAGCAAACGCCAAGCC
>NW_010242674.1:873-1212 GCF_000690775.1 Eurypyga helias | reverse complement strand
GCGGCGTGCCCGAGGGCAGGGGATGCAGCGTCAGTGTCGCCCAGCGCTCGGAGCATTCCCAGTGTCGCTCTGCCGGCACATCCGCACCCGGCGCGGGTCGGGACCCGGTGTCGCCCCGCTCTCCGCTCCCCCCCAGGAAGATGTTGCTCGGTAGATGCGTTTTTCGGGCATCTCGCGCGTGGTTCCGTGTTTCCAGGGGATGCGGGAGCTTCGGATACCGACTTTGCGTAGTTGATCTCCCCGGGATTGAAACGACCCTCTGAGGTTTCTCACTGTGGATCCAGGGACTTGGGGAGCGTTGCGGCTGCCTTGCTCCTCCCGGGTGCGCTTCCCGGCGCC